>NC_057800.1:217399164-217477909 GCF_018294505.1 Triticum aestivum
CCGCCGCGAGCCGCGCCCAGGAGCGCCGGGAGCCCCGCGCCATGGCCGGGAGGGCGAGCTTGAGCACGGGAGGACCCGATTGCTTTTTCTTTTAAGTCTGCAGGGACCCGATTGCTTTTTTTCAATTTTTACAGGGACCTGATTGCTTTATTGAATTTTTTATTAAATTATGACAAAGAAACACTGACATATGGGCCCCACATGTCAGTATGTCAGTCAATGGTCAAATTAACGGTCAAAATAACGCTTCGTTTAGGCGTGGGCCTGACCTGTCATAATCGTGATCAATTGATAAGCAATCAGCGATTTGGGTTTTTTGAAACAGCCGACATCCCATTTGGTGGTTATGTGAGAAAATTTAAAAATCAGTAGTTTTTTGGAACCCTAACCTGTAAAGTAGTAGTTTTATGCTATTTACTCGATCGAATTGCTCAGCTAGGCTGCTCATGGTGACGATGGTGGGGAAATTTTGTAGATGGGAGGTGGTAGACTGGCTTTGAATACCAAATGATACGAACCTAGATACAAATTACTCAATGGATCATGGATACAAGGAATTCAGTCACAGATACAAGTTTCTATCAGCAAGAAAGGGGATCTGGGAATCTAGAGCCGGGAGGTGGGAGAGGGAAAACGCCCAACAGCGGCCAACTCGGGTTCCAGTTCTTCGATGCTCCTTCCCTGAAGCGATGTGTTCCTCTATGTATCAGGTCATGCCTCCTTGGGTTGGACTTTGCAGTCTGTTTGGGCCTCGTGGGCCGGCCTTGAGCCTCTTTGGTTGTGGTTGATGAAGTAGTTCCCGTGACACGTCGGGACCACCTATGACTACGACCAGGAGTCGCGCCTCGGCGCAGGCAAGTTCGGCGCCGTCGTCAAGGCGCGGTGCCGCGCCGTCGTCAAGGCGCGGTGCCGCGCCATCGGCCAGCTCGTCGCCATCAAGTCCCTCCACGACCCCGTCGACCCCCACGAGGTGCTTGGGGAGGCCCGCTTCCTCGAGGCCTGCGGCGGCCAACCGCACATCGTCGGCTTCCGCGGCGTCACGCTCGACTACGTGACCGACGAGCTCTGCCTCGTCATGGACTACGTCGAGGGCAAGAGCCTCAAAGTTCTCCTGAGCGAGAGGGGCGGCGGGCTCCCGGAGGCCACGGTGTGCACCTTCATGTGGCAGCTCCTCACGGCCGCCAAGAAGATGCACCGGTGTCACATCGTCCACCGCGACATCAATCCTGCCAACATCCTCGTCGGAGGGGACGAAGCCGGAGGATTCGTCAAGATCTGCGATTTTGGCGTCGCCATGTCCATGTCGGAGGCGCCGCCGTACGAGGAGGAGGTTGGCATGGGCGAGTACCGGGCGCCCGAGATGCTCCTTGGAAAAGAGGACTACGACGCGCTCGTCGACACATGGTCTCTTGGGCGCGTCATGGCAGAGATGCTCTCGGGCAAGAGGATTTTCCGGGCCGCCGAATTCATATCTCTGTTCCAAAGGATCTACGAAGTGGTGGGCGTGCCGGACGACACGACGTGGCCGGGGTTCACGTCGCTGCCGCACGCCGCCCCGCCGCCGCTGGTGCCGGGGCAGAAGAGCACGCTGCGAGATCTGTTCCCGGAGGAGACACTGTCCACGGAGGGATTCAAGGTCCTCAACGGTCTTCTTACATGCAACCCCGACAAGCGGCTGAAGGCGGCCACCGCGCTGAAGCTCCCGTGGTTCGCCACCGCTGCTGCAAACGCCCACCCTTCTGCTCCTACTGCTGCTGCAAAGATCGACACGATGGCAGTGTCCATAAAGGAGGAAGTGGTGGAGTTCGCTCCGTTGATGCCTCCCAGAAGAGAGTCACGGCCAAGAAGATGTTGATCAGGAAGAAGGCGCCGCTGATCGCTCCACTGGCCACATGAAGGCGCTGCTGATCGCTCCACAGGAAGATCTTGTTCTTCTGCCTCGATGCTTGGAACTTTTTGGATGCAAAATATGTAAATGCTTGGATGACAATTTGGTGCACCTAGAGCAGAATAAATTGTCTCTGTTCAAGCTTGTAGCATCTCTAGTTCTGTACACATGCAGGCTTGCTGCGGTGCAGGGTTTTCTTTTTTGTGCTATAACATGTAGTGTTCAATGCAAAGTGTTGAATGAAATTGGCGACAACCTGCTGAATGTGAATTGGAAGTTCATGAAATGAGGATTGTGTAGGCAAAAAATGTTACTGACCAATGAGAAACCTCTGTCAAATTAGACCGGTTCTCTCATATCGTATTTATTTTTTACACATTCGGTCAGTTTCTTGCGAAAACTTACCAATCTGGTTGTGTAGGTAAACATACGCATGAGTGTTGACAGGAAATATGTTTTGGGTCTGTATGTCTAATCCACCAACTTACCAATGTCCACACACTACTAAACCACCAAGATCAATTCGGATTCAAACAATTTTGCCGGAACTTCGATGAGCACCTAAGAGCATCTCCAATAGATGATGTTTTTGGTGCTCCAAACCGGTGATGGTCCAAATTTGGAGTATCACAAAGTGTTTTTTTTACATCTTCGAAAAAGGCTCAACTCTAACAAATAATCCAAAACGGAGATGTAAATAAAAGAGCAACTCCAACATATGGCCCAAAGCAAAGATGTAAACCGGCCGGCGGCCGCGTGGCTGCTGTTCAGCCACTGTACGGCCGGCAGTGGCGGCGGCGGAGGTGGAGGAACAGCTCCTTGGCTGCTGGAGGACGCCGCCGGCCGTGGCTGCGAGTCAGCGGCCCGAGCCGCCGCGGCTACATTCGAGATTTTGGCCGGCCGAGCCGCACTTTCGGTCGGGTTCCGGCCGCGATTTGCCGGCCGTTTGCCTCCGTCTCCTGCCTTTGTCGCCTTCGTAGGAATCGTCGGCGCGGTGGCGACTGACCGGGGCGTAGCGAATTCGGGGCGGCGCTTTTTACCCTCGAAGCTCCAAAAGTTAGTTGTTTTTACATATGGACCGTCTATTGAAAATGCTCTAATCTATACTACTTATAAAAGAGCAAACATTATCTTCTTTAAGTGCACCCCACAAAACGTACACGGATACATTACCACCGCATGATTAGTCCCACTAAACTCAATCTAACAGCTAGCCTTAACCGAATTTGTTCTCCGTGCGCACTTAGCAATTTACATTGACTGACCGTACTTCACCTCGGAGGAAAATATGAAAGTCCATGCCTGGTCAATTAGGAAACTATAATCACGGACACATTCTATTAAGAAACTAATCACAGTCACATCTAATTATTAGGAAACTAATCACAAACCCATCCTATTATTAGGAAAAAAATCACGCATGTATCCTATTATTAGGAAAATAATTACGAACCATCCTATTAGGAAATTAATCACGGACACATCTAATTATTGGAAAACTAATCATGGCTGCATCCTATTAGATAACTAATCACGAACGCATCTAATTATTAGGAAACTAATCGCGAGCGCATCCTATCGTCTCCTATCAGGAAATCGTGATCGCGAGTCGCCAGCCGTCACCAGCCCACCACCCGCGCGAGCCATAATGGGAGACACGCGATGAGGAGCTGCGGCTTCCTCCGAACACACTTCTACTGACTGCAACGACTTCGTCCAGATCCTGGGCATGCTCTCCGGGAACCACCGGCATCCGCGTCGACTTCGGCTCCATCCACAACACCCACGCTGACAACTACCCACCGCCAAGGTCCTTCAAGTGGGGGCAACGCTGAGTATCTTGGACCAGTATAAGCGGGTCAAAAAAAATCTGCCCCACAACCATGCATGTAGATTCGCCTGGTCGCCAACCATCATCGTCCCCAGGACGGTGCAGGTCTCGGCCACTGTGCAGCAGGTGAAGCTAATCACGGCCCCATCTCACTCGCCCGAAGCCACCGCCGACTCCCTCAGCTCTGACGCGTGCTGCTCCGTTGGACACGCTTGTCCGGTACTCGCGCGTGGACGACGTCGTCCAAAGCTAATCCCGGTGCGTGGAGGCCGCCGCCTCAAAGCTGGACGACTGACTCACCTGCGTCGACAATGCCGCCCAGCTGGTGAGAGGACATAGTCGCCGCGGCCGCTCGCAGGCCTGAACGACGGAGACGCTCGCCTTCACGCGAACGCACCACACACACGCATTAATCAAGTAAGTATCGAGTGTTGTTTTTTTACTGTCATCGCTACCTCGCCGGTGGTGACACATCTAGAAGTACAGGAACTAGAGATGAGGCAATGAGAAACAGAGGAGCGTTGGAGCACACACAGAGCCGTTCGCCTTCTTTCTTTCTTTATTTTTTCACTGATTTTCGCGTACCTGCAACAGACATCCCTGTTTTTTAAGTACTGACTACCGGTTATTACATGGCCAACTCACGACTACATAGTGAACTCACAGACAAATTCGCTAAACCAAGACCTTACTTGCAGTCATGAAATTACGTTTCACTGAAAAAACCTAGAAGTTTGCATAAGTTTTACTAAAAAAACCCTGAAGTTTGCATAAGTGTATTTGTTTGTCCAGCAGATACATGGCAATTGTAATTTTACATGAGCATTTTCATACCATCTTTATCTACAGTTGAGTTAACATGTTTTCCTGATAGAAAACTTGGACTACATATAAGAGAAGCAAAAACTGCATGTTGATTATGATGATGATGAATGTAGGATATTTTGTGGTCATGGTAAATTTCATATCATTTAGTACATAAACAATATTCATAATTTTATTTTATTACCATCAATTGTGTTGAGTTTCTTTCATATATATGTATTGACCCTCTTTTTTAAATTAGATGTGACAGATGCGGAATGAACTCATACCACATGATCACATACGTTCAATTCAAGAGGAATTGGCGGGATTCTTTCTTGACCATGTCATACATAAAGACGGAGAATGCCATGTGGAAGTTGAAATCGATTTTAGATGTTAGGGATTATAAGAGATGTTATATTGTATATATGTAGTAGTGTTGGATAGATATATACAAAAACTTGTTGTTCGATCAATCTCGGAGAAAGAGAGGTCACTTCTCTCTGTATATGTTCATGACGATCTTGTGTAATTCTTGACTGGAATTTGTTGGCACTGAAACGGTTCCTTAGCTTGTCTTAAGTGACATTTTCATGTGTGACTATACTTGCATAAATGTGTGCATATGAAGAATCATGATGAATCTTCTAAATAATTTTGAATTTTATACATTGATAAAAGTGGGTGGTCTTTTAATACAGGAGACATGTTGATTAAGAAGAAACGATATTTCAAATTATTTGTACGAGCTGGAAATAAGAGATCGTGTACTTTATAAGGAAATTTCAAATTTATGAATAAATTGCCTTGTATTAAGTTTAGTATAATATGTTAATCCAAATAAATGCGTATTGCGTGTGCACACTTATTAGTTCAAATAGACGTGCGTTGCACGTGCACACTTACTAGTTGTCCTAAAAAACATTATATTGTTTGCTCAACTCTTTCCTTCCGGCCTCAGGCATTTGCAACTCTCGCCTTATGTTATTCAAGCAGTGCTACATTCAAATATTCAATCTATATAAGTCTCACCTATTCACATGTGTGTAACTTTCATCAAACTAGAAGGGTACAAACTGGGCATCATATTGATGCATATATTTCATACAAAAAGATACACCCACAAGATGATACTACAAGGCAAGGACACAAGGCTTATGTTTTGTGTGGAACACATGAATTTCACTAGGTATACGAAATTGCATTTACTATGGAGGACTCATTTGTCGAAGATCAGTTTTGTCCATGCCCTTTCCTGCAACATATTTATTTTCTTCTTTGCAATTGATCTTCTTTGATCTACCCGCCCTTTGAAGTGTTCCATCTGATAGCATGTATGCTGGTTTAATTGTATTTACTACAGATGTTAGGAGTGCATTCGGGACACGTGTAGACTCCTACTCCCTCCGTTCCAAATTACTCGTCGCAGAAATGGATGCATCTAGAACTAAAATACATCTAGATACATCTATATCTGCGACAAGTAATTCGGAACGGAGGGAGTAGTAGAAGTGTACCTGAAATCAGAGCAAGTATCGAAAAATGGATGAGAGAGGAAATTGTATACATGAAAGGGTAGATGACTTCAAACTATGAAGGTGCCAAGTTAGTTTTATAGAACTAGATGACCCGTTGCGCCCATGGCGCAAAGGCCGAGAACAAGCCAACTATTGAAAGAGTGTGCATCAAAATATGTAGGCACAAAAGGAAACATATGGAAATAAGTACGGATTGATGATAGATAGATGGTCGATGATAATATATGTTTTCTAAGAAGCTTACAAACGATCATTTACAATGTTATAAGCAAGGCATATTGCTAGGCAGAGCTACGTTAGACAGATGTATCACTGGATGTTTAGAACGATTTCTTTGAGGCAAGTCGTCATAGCTGCTGTTCTTCATGGCCTACATTGCTCAGAGCAGAGATTCCTTCAATATCATCGTCCAGGCTCCAATAATACTTGTTTGTTTTGCTGTATAACGACTTCTGATTGTAAACTTGTATGGTTAAGACGATCAGCAACATATCTTATCTGTGACAAAATATGTTTCCGATTGTTGGCTTTGGGTGTTGACCTTGCTATGAAGTGTGTATCTATTATGCGGTAAAGTTCCTTCACTTCACTTGGACTACTTGAGAGCTTTAGTTGCCGGTCGATCTTCAACTTCTTTGAGTTTACCGTACACACAAATGGATATTGATTTCCTTGGAAGTCAGTTGTCCAGTTGGTACTTTGATGGATAGTGGATGACTGCGTCAAGACCAACCGTCTTTGCCTTCTGTGTTGAGTATACTGCGTTTGGAAGGCCAAGCTGCTGCATCATAGCGTCCAGAAGGTCTTTTGTTGGGATCCTGATTTTTTCCATTGCGGCTGACTGATGACAGTGAAGAAGATACAATGAGTTAGTGCAGTTTATGATTGTATATGTGTCTGTATCAAATTCAAGCGAGATACACAATGTTCATAGTAACTGAATGATATGTGTTGGCTTAGCTATTTCTTCGAGAACATCAGGGGCCTGAGCTTTCCTAAAATGCTGAGTATACATGTTTTACTATTTGTCAAGCACCAAGAAAACAAGGGATTAACATGTGTGGGTATGTATGCACATTGTTAGTAGAAAACAAATTTCATTTTCTCATTCTTGATGTTACAGCATTTATGAGATCAGGTTATTGAAGCAAATATATGGTACAATCATTCTTTTCTTTAAACATAAGGTACAATCACTCGTTTCTTTAAATGTAAATATTAGGTTATGAAAACAGGGGATCAACATGTATTCATTTTCTCACTCTTGATGTTGTAGTATTTATGAGATCATGTTATGGGAAGCAAATATAGGGTACAATAATTCCTTTAAAAAAATATAAGGTACATCCATTCTTTTCTTTAAATGTAAATATTAGGTTATGAAAACAGGGGATCAACAGGTATAGAGCACAGTACGCACCGAATAAGTATATAACACTAGCAATAGAAAAAGGAAAACCCAGGTTTTCCAGACTTTACTCGATCAATGATAGGTACAGGAAAATAACTGATTTTAAATGTAAATTGTGACGGAAACAATCGCACCTGTTTTTAGCAAATACAACAGTCAATTGATCAAGCAAATACACCTACTGGACAATAGGCAAGTTTAAATGGACTTGGCATTAGCTAAAGGCCTTACTATAGGGCGAAATTCATATGAAGAGAATTCATAAGCTCAACTTAAAGAACAAAATCAAGTGATTGTTCTACAACTCCACCTAAAATTTGAAGATCAGCATACTATATCAAGAAAAGCATAGGTGAGTTGCAGTCATCCTCTTCATGCCAATTGCCTACACCTTACTTTCTCCTGCTCTTTTGTTTTGCTATGCAAATATTTTATTCGGTCTCGGTGATTAGGCTCAAAAGCATGTATTTTTCATGGGAATTAAACTATATGTGGTAAACTCAACTAAATGGGTCCCAAGTTCTGCTTGCTTTGATAATTTTGTAATGCACACAACTTGTTTGATGTTATGCCTACACATTTTTAAAACAGAGTAGATCTTTCCAAATTTCGTCATGGGGATGACCTGTTTGATCATATGCTTACAAATAAAAAAATAGAGCAGATGGCATAACAAATTTTTTACAACCCACACTAAACTATCCTTACAATACCTTCGCCATGCACTTATATTAATTTACTTTACTCCAACAGTGACCAAGACAAAAAATATTAACCGAGTGTAGCGACCCGACCTCAAACGGTCAAGCCTCTGTGTATCCGTGCCATCCCTGGATCGGTATGCTGGCACACACATTACATCAATGTATATATCAAAGTTCAATCACATGTATAAATAACGTAAAACTGATATATACCTCATAAATCTTAGCGGAAACAATCGAACGGGTGTTGTCGGGGATATACCCCGCGATATAAACCGCCGGATGTATGACCCGGCTAGAGTTTGGCGATTCACTGGCAACCCACTTGGACATGGCGGTTTACGGTTCATTGGTAATCCGGCAGGCGGGTCAGAGGAGCGACAAGACCCGGTGGCCCAACGGGCGGTTTATGGAAGGCCGGATCATGCTATGATGGGCCGGTTTAAGAGAAAAGACGTGAGGAATATTTACTTTACAAGGAAGACCCGGACTTGTATCCGGTTTGTATTAGAAGGGAGACTAGTCCTAATCCTAATAGGACTCCACATGTAACCCGCCCCTTCAACATATATAAGGAGGGGCAGGGCTCCCCAAAGAGGGGAAGCTACAAGCAAGAAGAAACAATCTTAGGGCTAGACACAAAGAGGAGAGCCGGTTTACGGCGACTCCCTCGTGATGATAATGAGACCTAGCCTCAAACAGCATGTAGGGTTTTTACCGGATGATGTTTCCCGGGGCCCGAAGCTGTCTAAATCCCTGTCTTGTGTTGCGTCTCTCGATTCCACTCAACCCCTCTCAAGCTACCACATAGATGCGTTGGCCTCGCGACTAAGTCCTGACACTAAGGACATCTGACGTGACAATTCCACGACAGTTGGCGCCCACCGTGGGGCCTGCGTACGGTGGTGTTGAGTTCTTGAAGGGATTTCCCTAATGGATTGAGAAGTTGGTAATTTTTCGGGTAAGAATCACCGGTTCAGAAAGATCTACATCAGTATTGAATTCATCAGCCGGGTTAGTCAGCCCGCAAGGATTTACGTCATCGCGAGCGGTTAGAGCGATGGGTATGAGATTGAGATTGAGCGATGTGTATGTGGTCGGTACAGCCGTTGTACGCGCTATCATGATCCGGTGAAACCGAAACCGGGCAGGAATCTACCGCCGAGTCATCAAGATCACAGTTGCCGAAAAAGCGTCGGATTCGGCTGTTGATCTACGAGGGTACAACCGCTGTTGCTATAGTTTGTTCAAATCCAGAAGTACACCATTGGTTGGGTGCAGCTATTCTCCACACCGTGTTATCCACATGAAGGATCAAGTCCCGAGGAGACTATACATCGCTGCTGCTAGTACTACTTATTACAAAGAAACGGAGCCAATCCACGAGCAATTGCTAGTGCTAATTAAGTACTAGTACAACGTCAGACTTTATGCTCGATTACTACATCCGCGCGGGAGCTTTATCAGATCGAGAAAAGGTCTATATTTACTACAGCTGGGTGGGGCTCTTGTTGTCCTCATTGAGTCCACGTTTTAGAAGAAAAGAGGAATCGTCAAAACCAACAACGACCAGGGGCAGGAGATGGCCATGGACCGACGCCTTTGTGACCTTACCTCCGCGGCACGTCTCTGCCGTCATGGCTTTGAGAAGATACCGATCCGCCGAGACTGGGGCGCCTTTGCTTTGCCTCTAAATCGCCTTGTGCATCAACCTCGTACTGCCATTACAGTCAGCCACCGTCGCCTCGTCAAACCAGTCGCGCCTGAGCCAGCCTCGCCGATGCGCCGAGCTGCCTTAAACCGCCGTGACTCACTGCGGCCTTCGCCTCCGCTGCCTCGAACCGCCGAGGCCACCGAGGTCTTCGCCTCTGCTCTGACTCCGAAACTGCCTGTGTATTCAACTGCCGTGCACACGCATACATCCAGCGCTAGGAGAACGCCTGTGGTCGATCCCATGGCCGCGCCTCCCTGTCGCCACTGCTGCTCCACCTCCAGGATCCTCCGTCGTGCTGCCGCCTCGCCATGGACCGACGCCAGCCGGGCCCCTGTGCTCTGCCCACGCCGGAGAAGTGACCAGGCCAGAGCCCCGTCGGCCTCATCGTCGTCAACCCGCCACGGCCTCACGCTGTCGGGCAAGGGCGACCCACCGTCATGGTCTGCAGCCCGCCGAGTTACCTCCATCATCGCAGCTGTCGCTACGACTCGCTCGCCGGGACGCCTCTGCGGTCTCGGACTCCTTGGCCGTCGACCCACTGCCGGCTCGCTGGTTTGCTTTGCCAAATCGCCGTTACGGGCGAATCAAACCGCCGTTGCGCCTCGCCCAAGGCTGCCCATGTTCGGCCTTGCCACTGTTGTCCGCCTTGGCCGGAAAATCGCCCCGCGTGGTGCAGCTGTCGAGGACCGCCCCGTACCTCTGGATCGCCATGGCCACAGCTCGCATCTTTTCCGGCGGGTGCCGGGTTGCTCCTGCTAGCCTTCACCTTCGAGTCAACGCCGTCGGTCTCAGAAGCCTCTGTTGCAGCTCTTTTTCACTACAACGCACGTGTGACTCCACGCCGGGTCACTAGCCCGTATAAAAAGAAAGTGGGGGCCGTTTAAAAAAAAGAAAAGAAGAGAGAAAGCCTATGACTCGGTGGGTCTGTTCTGAGCTGCTGCAGCCTCTGCGTCTCACCACCAACATATATGTCTGGTTCGATGTTCCAGTGATATGCACGGCTGTCAGCTATGAAAAATACCAGGTGCTATCTATTCCATCTATTTTATCAGTACATAATTAAATTGTCTGAGAACAATCACTTGGTCTTGCAGTATTTGTATGCAGGATAATTACTGATGACAAGGGGGTTGTTATACCATGGAGATGGAGACACGCCAACAGCATTCGGCACCGGTGATTGTCATTACTTAACAGACTCCCACACCGGTTTACAATGCTGTGGCCGTTTCTCGCGTCCACGCCGGTTTACAACACGGAGGACAACTTGCTCGTCCGCACCGGTTTACAACATCGTGGCTGGATCATCCGTCTGCTCGTCTGGCCGACTTGGCCATGCTTAATTTTAGGATCACTGTGGTGATCATCAACTCCATGGCGAATAATTTCTGGCCTAACACATCAGGTGATATCCATCTAATATATATTTTATTAGTGCATATTATTTTTGTCAAAGAGCAGTTTATCTTTGCCTTGGTCTGCAATATTGTATGCAGGACAATTATTCATTATAAACGTGGTTTATACCATGGGTACGAAGCACGCGCTGGCAACGTCCTGCCCGGTGTTCGTCCGTGCCACATTACACGGTGAATGGACGCATGCAAGACGCCGCCCTTACGGCCCGGTTTACATCAACTTGCCGGGACCGTGCCTGCGTTTGACTCGCCCGTCCGAACCGGTTTACAACGCTGCGACCGACTCATCTGTCTGTGCGGCCTCTGATGCTGCGGTTGTATTTTCCGTCTGTCTCTCGCAGCCTGGTCTACATCGACATACCGGGCTGCACCTGTCTGCATGAGCTGTTTATTGGATATGAGCAAGTCACAGCTTGGGTAGCCCGATTTTCTTTCAAATTGGAGGCAAATTATCATCAACCGCCGTTTGCGCTGGATGGCTCAATAGGCAGGTGCACAAGTCACCGCCACTACAGTTTTGGTTAACTTCAAATTGCCCATTGGAAGGAACCATTGGCCGAGTTGCTGACACGGTTCATACAGGATCATTTATAACTCGCCGCAGTCACCTCAACCTTCTGTGGATTCACATCGTGCTATCAACACCAATGATATACAAGTTATGCCGGTTTATATCACGGTCGAACATGGAGAATCTCAAGCCAACTCCTCGAGTCACCTTTGAGACTTGGGGGCTATGATGACATAACTAGCAAATCTTGCCAGTTTCAGCAAAGTTAAAAACCCAGGACGATGGAGGGAAAGATAACCCGGTCCCGGAGGCTACTGTTATGAAAATTTAAAGGCTGTCGGAAAATTTCCGTCTTAGAAAGTATATAACAGTTACAAAATCCCGGCTCAGTGAAGAAGTTCCGGATCATCAGAAAGGATTCCGGTTTAAAAGCCGGCTCAAGGGAAGTCAGTCTCACTGAAGCTCTCAAGTATCCAATTTACAATCCGGTTCAAGGGAAATATATTCTCCCACAAATCTTTCAAACTCTCAAATCCGGTTTAAAAATGTCCAGTTCAAAAAGGAATTAACTTCTCGCAAGTTCGAGTTGAAAGGCCATCAAAAAATTTCCGGCTGAAAATGAAGATTCCGGTTTACAATCCGGTTCAAGGGAAAGATGTCTCCCACAAATCGTTGAAGCTCTCAATATCCGGTTCAAAATCCCGGTTCAAGAAGGATTTATCTCTTGCAAAAAGTTAAAGGGTGCCAAAGAAGACTTGCTGCCATGATGCGCGGTCCAAACATGGGTATCATGCTTTATTGGCTTATCATATTATTGGTCACTTGGGGGCTTGGTCGTATCCGAACCATAGCCACACCTCTTGATCGGCCTAGTGCCATAACATCACTGGGGGCCTTGGTCGTGTCCGAACCAACGCGACACCTTTTGATAGGCGACAGCCACCAGATCACTTGGGGACATGGTCAAGTCTGAACCAGTCACGCCTCTTGGTCGGCCTAAGGCCACAAAATCACTTGGGGGCTTGGTCGAACCCGAACCATTGCCACGCCTCTTGATCTGGCATATATGCCACGAATCATTTGGGGACCTGGCTGACTTGAACCATAGCTACACCTTATTGGGAGCTTGGTCGTGTCCGACCATGGTAACACCATATGATCGGCTCAGTAAAGCCTCTTTTTGCAAATGGTCTTATTATTGCCTTTGCTTCCATATTTTTTCATAACTGTTATTTGATTTTTGTTGCGTTTTTTAAACCGACAACGTTTTAATCCGGTTCAACTGTCAATTACAAATTGACGAAACACGGTCCAATCTTAATCTGGAGGCCATCTGCCCGGTTTGATTTTCTGTTACCATCCTATTATGGAGTAAACCGGTGTTTATCAACCTGGCTTGACTTTCAATTACAAGTTGTCAATACAGGATCAAGTTATAATCCGGAGACTATCAGCCCGGTCTGGTTTGACTACGAGTAGCCAGTATTATATATGGTTAAACCGGTGTTTATCACAACCCGGTACGGTTTATCATCAACCGGCACAGTATGAAAGGAGTTATCATTACTCAAGATTGGGGTTATCACTCTTACTACAAAAAATTGGTAAACCAATGATGTGATTCAATATCACAGGTATGATATATTTCATTGATTATTCTTAAGTGCAGCCTTGGTTATAAACCTGGGTTATATGTTGGGCATTATGACCCGTCCGGCGGTAAACTGCCAGGACACTTTAAACTTGTTGTATGCAGAGACAGGTTGAATAAAGCATGATGAAAAATTATCCGGTGTTTGTTAACCCGGCCTGGCTTTTGGACTATAAGTCGCCAGTACATATTTGGATTGCGCCATTGGAATCATGCGCTTATAAATCATTGGGTTATATTATTCAAATAGCCAAAGTTGGCTGAATTTTCATTATGATATTGAATGAATAAGGTTTTTCATACCAGATTATGTTATCTTTAATAGCCAACACGGCTGGATTTTTATTATGATTATCAATGACCAATATTATAATTGAGGTTTTCAAAGTCGCTTCAGCGCAATGGCTATTATTTCATCAATGGGTATGATTTATTCTACAATGGAGGGAATAGTCCTGAATCGCTGCAGGCTTACGACCCGACACTTGGGGGCTACATTATTTAAGTTGAGATTATATCAAATATGCAAGTCTCATGTCGCTGCAAGCATGCACCATGACACTTGGGGGCTAATGCAAAGTAATTTTTTTGCTCATATTATTGAAGACCCAACTCATCACATTATAATGAGTCGGCCTTTGGGGGCTACCAATTGCTCCTGTCAACAGTTGAAGGTACAAAGCTTTTTATTCATTATATTGAAGAGTCCACTGCTCAGTTGGTAAAGCACAAGGCTCTTAACCTTGTGGACGTGGATTCAAGTCCCATGATGAGGGTTACATCATATGATGTTATTTTCATTGGAGTATATATTAAAGTCCTAGCTCAATATTACCTTACTGAGCCGGCCCTTGGGGGCTACACATCATTGCTCAAATCTACATGATTATACCTACAAAGTCCCTGCTCATTATTGCATAATGACCCGGCTCTTGTGGGCTACACTGGTTGAAGTTTTTATGAATATAAGACAATTGCAAGTCCCAGGTTGCTGTAAGCATGATAACCCGGCACTTGGGGGCTACATAGTATGGAGTATTCAGTTTTTACTAGTCACTGGGATGAACAACATGGATTTCTTCTTAAGTGGCAGTATTTATATTGAAGCAAGTCTTAAGCCATCACTTTGTTCTGCTCAAGACTTGGGGGCTACAGGTATTATATTATTATCGAAGAACTATTTTCAAATTCTCTGTTTTGAGCAAACTGGATTAACCCGGCGTCACCAATCATTACGACCCTGTGTCTGTAACCCGGCGTCATCAATAATCATGAACCGGCATTAGCAACAATCATGAACCGGTGTTGGCAACAATCATGACCCGGAATTATCAGTTTTTATAACCAAACAATGGTGGTAATCATAAACCGGCAAGTTTTACATCTTCAAGCCGGCTGGATATCAGTTGAATATTTCAAAGACTAATATTTTTGTCAAGTCAAAGCATTGAAGGCCGATTCAAATGGATTCTTTATTTACAAATATCTTCTGCAAGCAAATTGATTATGAAGATGGTTATTAACTTGGAAGGAAGAAATGACAAGGATTTAAGGATGATCAAGTGCCGGCTTACAAGTATATTTAAACCGGAGCACAACCCGACAAATTTGTTCTTGTTGCAAATCAGTTTAACATGGATGAATCCAAATTAAACTGGGGGCTAATGTCGGGGATATACCCCGCGATATAAACCGCCGGATGTATGACCCGGCTAGAGTTTGGCGATTCACTGGCAACCCACTTGGACATGGCGGTTTACGGTCCATTGGTAATCCGGCAGGCGGGTCAGAGGAGCGACAATACCCGGTGGCCCAACGGGCGGTTTATGGAAGGCCGGATCATGCTATGATGGGCCGGTTTAAGAGAAAAGGCGTGAGGAATATTTACTTTACAAGGAAGACCCGGACTTGTATCCGGTTTGTATTAGAAGGGAGACTAGTCCTAATCCTAATAGGACTCCACATGTAACCCGCCCCTTCAACATATATAAGGAGGGGCAGGGCTCCCCAAAGAGGGGAAGCTACAAGCAAGAAGAAACAATCTTAGGGCTAGACACAAAGAGGAGAGACGGTTTACGGCGACTCCCTCGTGATGATAATGAGACCTAGCCTCAAACAGCATGTAGGGTTTTTACCAGATGATGTTTCCCGGGGCCCGAAGCTGTCTAAATCCCTGTCTTGTGTTGCGTCTCTCGATTCCACTCAACCCCTCTCAAGCTACCACATAGATGCGTTGGCCTCGCGACTAAGTCCTGACACTAAGGACATCTGACGTGACAATTCCACGACAGGTGTGGAGTCCCATCAACGCCAATGGCAAGTTGAGTGTAGACCGTAACCCTACAACATAACTCTTACTCGTGTAGAAAATTCCCGCAACATAAGATGTTGCAGCCCTAGAGGTCAGTACATTGAATGTACTGGCAAGTCACATCATAAGAATAATGAACCTATTTGTACATGCAATTTGGCTGGTGAAAAGCTCTAAGTTTAGTTTTTTCATAAAGCTAGTTTTTTTCCTAGAATAAAAAATATTATTCTACCACTACTGTATAGCATAGGATGAGTTGGTAAACCCAACTCAATCCATTCCCAAAGTTTCATTTAAAACCCAACTGTTTAATTAAGAGTGATGAGATCTCCCAGCATTTCCACTACTAGATGTTCAAGTTGTCCGTAACCGGGGACACGTCTAATCGATTAGGTTTTAACACTCGGCAGAGGTTTGCGCACTTTTCCCCACAAGACTCGATCGCCTCTCTTGAAATTCTCGCACTGCCTGGTGTTTGAGAACAGGATGACCGAGACATTGTCTTTCGAAAGTATTTCCCCTTAACCCATGGATAGGTCGGTACACCTACTCATTCTACATCTGCTAGCCCATCCCGGAAGGGGTCACACTAACTACTCAACTAAGCCAGAGCCCATATAGGCTTGTGGCTGCACACGTAAGTTTCTAGACATGAGAATACGATTGATCTCTTTGAGCCTGGGTGGCCGACCACTAGTGGTGCACCACCATGGATTAACCATGCATGCTCCCACTGTACTTCGCCACCATTCAAACCAAATACCGCCTAGGTAGTTCATTTACAAGTCTTGGTCCTGATTACTACTTTGTCACTCATGTCTCGCCATGTTCGCTTCCCAAACCACGTCTACATTTAGCGAGGCAAAAATAAACTTACACGGTGGTGACAAGGATGTATAGACCAGACCTACCTCAAATGAACTACTAGGTAACTTCATAGCCATCTGGCAACAATAAATCCTACCATGAAATCCTACCACAAAAGGACTAAGTGCATAATATAAGCATAGGTAATTGGAAGAATGGTCAAATGTGAACTTGCCTGGTAATAGTTGATGAAGATTATATCGCTCTCAGAAATTCACTTAATAGAACTATTCATCACTCTCCAATGAAAATCTATAAAGTCAAACATTGCACTCACATAAGCAATCATTTTAGAGAACCAAGAATAACATGCAAAGTAAAAAGTCTTGGAAAAACCAAATGAACATACAACACACTTGACTATCACAAAATATTCTAAGTGCAACACAACATATGCATGGGGTTCAGAATTTGTGATGTGAAGCATAGTGCATACAAGGCATACGTGTAAAACTACTATGGAAAGATCCTAAGTGTGTGAAAATTAGTGTGATAATGGTCCAGGTGATAGGGTTTGGCTATGGTGACAAAATGCAAAAAGAATCGACTTAATCGGAGCTACGGTTTAGGAGATATGGCAAGTTGAAGTTTGAATTCAAACCTGAATAAATTCAAATTTGAAATTGGCCAAAAGTTTTCAAAGTTGGTTCTCTGGATAAAGCTATTCGATCATTTTGCCGCTGGTTTCATCTAATTTGGACTTACGGTTGAAAAGATACAGCTATCAGAAGTCCAGGGGCTAAACTGCAATTTCTATGGACTGAACAGAAAAGAAAAAAAATCGCGAGCAGGTCCTCGGCCACGTGGCTTCTTGCGGGTGGCTGGGCAGCGTTTGCTGCAGAAGCTATACGGCAAACGGCCGCCATTTAATAAAAATGCTAACGCGTGGCTAACTAACAAAAACCGACCAGGGGATTTTAAAATAAAAACCTGGGTTAACCGCGTACCGGTTTAACTAAAAAAACACAACTAACCTGATCTAATCTAGGCCGTCCATGGTAGATCGAACGGGCGAGCATGGGGCGGTGGCTCACCGTGGGCGACGGTGGCGCGGCAACGGCCGGTGACGGGGCGGCGGCTGCGGCCGTTCCGGTGGCGGGGAAGGCGATGAGGAGGACGGGCGTGTCGAGGGCATCCGGGGAGTGGTGGTGCGGGGCGTCGGCGACGTCCAGACAGCCGAGGAAGGGAAGCGGCGCTCCCAGGCTCTGGCGAGGTCGGGCGTGCTCCGGGCGGTCGTTCCCGCGGCGGGAAGGCGACGAGGAGGTTGGGCGCAGCGCGGGCTGTCCGGTGGTGGAGGCGGCGTTTCCCGAGGACGTCGGGGTTGACAAGGCGAAGGCGGGGGAGCTCCGGTGCTCCGACTGTCAGGACCCCGACTCGATGCCACATAGATCTAGCATGTAACACTTCATATCACTTTGCGGCCTCACGCACGGTATTCCCACGGGTGTCGCCTTACCTTAACCGGGACCGTTTGCGCCTTTTGGCACACGTATATGACAGTGTCGCTAGCATCCATATGATAAGGAGCCTGGGCTGACATGGCTAGTCGCAAACCCAAAGTGGCACAAACTTACAGGGACAGGCATCCATGACCCAGCATCGAACGTGTCGGTCATCAGCGAGTGAATCCAGGCTGTAGCACTGGGCTAGCAGGACTCCGGTGAACCGGGCTGTAGCGGGCTAACAGGACTCTGGTATTCATCGCGTGACATTTCCCCGAAGGGACAGACACAGGAACGAAGAAGGACACATGCCGGCCAGCCTAAGTGTTCCGGAGCAGTAGCAAGCTACCATGGCTCGGTGGAAACACTAGGAGACATTTCCCGGTAAGAGAGGCTACTGAAGATAAACGACTAGATAGTCAGATCCCACACATACCAAGCATTTCAATAACATACACACAATATGCTCAATATGTGCAAACACAACATGGCATCACAACATGACTCTATACTCAAGTAATTTAATCAATAGGCTCCGAGGAGCGAGATATTACAAACAGGGGTCTCACGACCCAACATTCAGAGCATACAAGTCAAGCACATGCGGAAGCTATCATGTCTGAGTACAGACATCTATAAATGAAAAAGGCTGAGAAGCCTGACTATCTACCAGATCCTGCCGAGGGCACAAGATCGTAGCTGAGGTATCAAGCTAAACGTCGAGGTCCAAGCGGAACTACTAGTGAGACTGAAGTCTCTCTGCAAAACATAAAATAGGCAAACGTGAGTACAAATGTACCCAGCAAGACTTACATCAGATCTATCTACACATGCACCATTATCAACAAAGGGGATGGTGGAGTTTGACTGCAGCAAGCCAGCTTTGACTCGGTGGCTATCCTGAACTACGACTGCGAGTAACTTTTTGAGGTGGCGCACACGAGTCCACATATTCACCATATCAATACACCACTATGGATCCGCTCCCGTCTCCCTACGAGAACGCCATCCATAGCACTCACGCTTATCTTGCGTATTTTAGAGTATCCACTTTCACTTGTCTATGAACTGATATAAGCAACCCAGAAGTCCTTTTCCGCGGACACGGCTATTCGAATAGATGATGTTAACCCTGCAGGGGTGTACCTCTTCATACATGTTTCCACCACTTAGCGTCTGCACACGACATGTGCTCGGCAGACTTCAAGCGAAAGCCGACGTGGGTGTAGACCACGACCTACCTAAACACTCAAGTCTCTAGTCCAGGTTTATCGCCTATTCGGGTTCCATCCATGAGGAGATCCAGCCGGAGTTTCGCTCACAGCCCCAAACGATGTGAACAGGGTTCCCGAGATACCTAACGGGCATCCGGTACACCGTGCCACGTACCTACCGCATCACAGCCCACCCCTACGGTCAGCGCTGTCCACGGCCTCCAGTAAGCTACAAACACCAGAAACTACTTGCAACTCCTGGACAGAGGACAAGGGTGAATAAGAAGTCGAGCGGGGTCATATTTCAGGGCCCAATGTATGGTAGTAACTGAATCATGGATCACAAACACAGAACTCAGTTCCTGAGGACGGCTACAATGAGACAACCCACCATGTACTCCTACATGGCCTCTCACCGCTACCTTTACCAAATCGTGTTCACACACTTAGCTCACACACAGTAGGACATGTTCACACGCCTCTGATTCATCCCCGATGAATCAGACCTGACTCAACTCTAAGCAGTAGCAGGCATGACAAACAAGCATGAATGAGTAGGCACAACAGGGCTCAAACAACTCCTACTCATGCTAGTGGGTTTCATCTATTTACTGTGGCAATGACAGGTCATGCAGAGGATGAAGGGGTTCAGCTACCGCAGCAAGTAACAGATGAATCGGTGTTGTCCTAATGCATTAAAAGAGAGCAGGAGCGAGAGAGTAGGATTGTATCGGAATGAACAAGGGGGTTTTGCTTGCCTGGCACTTCTGAAGATAACATTGAGTCTTCATCAGTGTCAACGATCACATCATCGGTATCACGTCTATCGAGAGGGGACAAATACCGGCAACACAGAAAGGAACACAATCAATGCAATGCACAATATGATGCATGATCATGACATGGCAAAATGAATGTGTTTTGAGCTAATGCAACTAAAACCAGATTAAATGAAGTTGGTTTGAATCCAAGATTCAAATTCAAACTCCATATGTGATTATTTAAATGCCCTTTAATTGATTTGTGCTAAACAGCAGCTATAAGTTGTTCTAACATGCATGAAAATGGTACAGATGGATTCTTTGTATTTTTCTGATAATTTTTCATATATAAATTATTTAATTTGGAGTTACGGTTAATTTTCTATGATTTTTAGAAGTTTATATAATTTTCTGGAATTTCCTGAATTATAATAAATCCAGAAAATGGTTTATTGCGTCAGCCTGACATCATCATGACGTCAGCAGGTCAACTGGGTCGCCCAGAGTCAAACCTGACGTGTGGGGGGCCACACGTCAGTGACACAGGGTTGTTTAACCCACTGACAGGTGGGGCCGGGTCAAAGGCCACGTCAGCACGGTCAAGCTGACGCGTGGGGCCACTGTGATTAATCTAAACTAACAGAAGTTTAAGCCGTGGTTAATTAAGGGCGTGGGGCCCGGCTGTCAGTGTCACAGGGGGAGGTCAAACCCCGGTCAAATGGCCCAAACAGGCCGGCGGCTCAACGCCGGCGGCAACAGGCACGGCGGAGGGCTTCGGGATCGCTCCTCCGGCCACCAAAAGCGTGGCGGAGGGCATCTACACGTTGCCCGTGCTCGTCCGCATCGAGCAGTGCAAGCAGCAGTGGCTATGGCGGCCCGTAGCGACGGCAATGGCGACAAGTGTGGTGGCCGGAGCTCGGTGGTGCACGGGCGCAGGGCTATGGCTCGCCCTCGAGGGAACCAGGTAGCTAGGCCGCATCTAGGGGGCCCAGGGAGCACGGTGGATAGCACAGCTGGGCGTGGTAAGCTCAGCGGTGAGCAGGAGGTCGGCCATGGCGGACGGCGGCCTCGGGAGCTCGTGGGGCGGTGGCTAGAGGAAGCTAGCGAGAGGGGGAGGTGAGGGGAAACGTAGAAGAGCTCACGGAGGGGCTAGCGGAGGAGACGACGAAGTCGGGGAAGCTCTGGACGCGCCGAATCGGTGGAGTCGATCTCCGGGCACCGGAGGTGAAGACGACGATGCTCCGGTCGACTGCGGCCTCCTCTGGTCGCGTGCGTCGCGTGGGTAGCTTCACGGGGTCAGGGCGGAGCTCAGGGATGCATAGTGGGAGCGAGGGGGTGGCTGTGGCCCCGGTAACGGCGTCGGCGGCGATGGGCTCCGCTCGGGCGCGTGCAGAGAGGGAAGCAGAGGAGGGAACGGGGTCCAGGGGAGGAGAGGGAGGGCTGGACGGCTCCGGGCGGCTGCGTGGCGTCTCCACGCATGGATAGGCTCGAAGGGGGAGGCCTCCAGCGCGAAGCAGGAGGTGGCCGGCGTCGACGCGCGCCACGCCTCGCCTCTGCTCGTCCTCCTGGCAGAGGAGGAAGAGGACAAGGGAGGAGGTGGGCTGGGCCGGCTGGGGGAACTGGGCCGGCTTTGGTGGCTGCACGGGTAAGGCCAGGTAAGTGGCCCAGGTGGCCTCTCTCCCCTTTATTTTTGTTCTGTTTTATTTTTTAATCATTGTTTTCTATTTGTTTCAATCTGTTTTGATTTAGTTCAAACACTAAATCATTTTTTGTTTCTTCCAATAATTTTTGCAGGGACTGAAAGTAATATTCTAGAGCCCCTCACAAAATATCAGAATTATTGAAGCATTAAAAATATATATAACATATATTTGCTCCAACTCAAATACAATATATATTAGTTCAAAGATCCAAAATGACATGGAAAAATGTGCATCATCTCTGGTTACTGTTTCCAGCATTTTTCCAAAGATGATGAACATTTTTGAAAGCCACTTGGATTGACTGAAAATATTTTAGGTGAACCTGGTGAATTCTTAAAATGCTAGGGTTTGGACAATCCCCATTTCAACTTTCTGTAAAAGTAAACATGATGCACACATGAGGCTAAGCTAGAGCAATGCCAGAAGCTAGGGATGTGACAACTCACCCCCACTAAACAAGAATCTCGTCTCGAGATTCAGGCGTAGGGTAAGGTGAAAGGTAAACGCAACTAGTATAATCTTCACGATCCAGGGTGCCCTTCAGTTGAACGTTGATTCATTCACCATCATTGTCTTGTCGTCTTGCTCTGAGAAATCCTGCCAACATGACCTGGAGGGAAAGAGACTCTAGAAGGGTCGATCTTCTCGAAGATCGAACAACTCACGGAATGAGACATAGCAACATCTCTTGAGCTGGGAGACGAAGCACAGACTTGAAGAAATGGAGTGGAACAGATGACGAAGGTTCACTAGGTGGACAACGATTCCACACTTAAGAAGGTGGTAATCGGTTGTCAACGTAGCGAGGAGTTGAGTTGCCATGATACCACGACGAAACATCCTGGAGGGGGGTGATTCGTAGATATCTCCCCTTAAGTGGCAAAAAGAATTACTTTGATTCAGAGATCACTGAAATTCTTTAAACCAGCCTAAGGCAATCACAAGCGATCATTTGGAGGGGGTCGGTAGAATGGCATACTCGGACTTGGATGATGTGGATTACCTTGTTGAAGACAACGCAATGGATGAATTTGCTTATCACCGGAAATGGAAGAGACCCATGGTAGAATGACACATTGGCGGTGCAAGCTGGGAACAAAATGCAAATGCTGGGAATGATTCTAGTAACTGGGGAAGAACCCAACAATAGAGAGTGAATCCACTGTTGAAGTGGTTATAGCATAACCGAGGAAATCTGGGGCAATCCCAGCTAGTGCCGATGATAAGATGTAGCGCTTGTGCGTGCTTTCAAGAACTTGAGCATTTCCACAATCATCAAGGTTTTACCAATATCCGTGTCAAGGATCCTGGCAACACAACTTGCTACCATGATGAAGGATGATGGATGATGCAGATGCAAAGGAAGATAACATCTTCTCAAATTTCACCCTTGGCGAGGCCAAAGAAATAAAATCTGGATGATCGACCGAGAGACATTTAGCACTCCGCTTCTAATGTTCTCCTTGACGTGCTAGTGTAACCCATTCATAGATATGGTTTGCTATCTAGAACATCAAGTAAAAGGTCGGACTTCGGGATCTCAAAATCCATAGGGGCAACTAGGGAGTAAATCCTACGAAATCCCTATGGGGAGGTGGCCAACTTCCTCAAACAAGATACTATAATAATAGGTCTACCGGATGGGTGTGTTGGCCACGACATCCACCTAACCGGTTATCGAGAGACCAATATTATAGTTCTTAGGGAAATGTTCCAACCATCATATCTGCCTGAGATTCAGCTCTGGTTGGTGTTAGGATATTCCAGGCTCATCGAGTCTTAGGAAGAAAAATGAAAGTTTGCAACACAAATCGACGAGATGACGTTGCGAGATTCTCGGGAAATGAACTACGATAGCAAGCTCCAAAACATGAGCTGGTTCTGCTGCAAACATGTGAACACGTTGTCCCAGACAAGCATGACCACGTGGTAGTCTTATAATAAAACACTACCGAGTTCAGGAGGGGGAACCATCAACGAGGGTATCGAAGTTCTTTCATAAGTCCGGATTAGCTCTTATGAAGGAACTCCTTCTCCTTGAACAAATCAATCAGTGGCTTGGTGTGCTAGGGATACATATAGATTGAAGGTTGCAAGTCTTCAAACCACAGCATTCTTCGCACGTGTGCATGACTGATTTGGAATGATTCCAAAGAAAGCAACATTGACTTTCTCGAATCCACGGCGGCAACATGCATCAGATGCACATGAATTAAAGGAAGTCACTACCTTCATCCAAACATATGCTTCATGAGCTAGCATGAAGAAAATGCTTTCAAAAGTTTCCAACACTAACTTAATGTTCAACAACATCATGGAGGAGATAAGGATGTTGTCAATGGGCTTAACAACAACTCATCGGAATTTCCATATCACTGGACTTCCACCATCATGTGAACACGGTGATAGCATTGGTCAGACCCAAAAGATATAATGGTGTATGCTCGAGGGATCAACCACGAGTAAGACAACATTACGAACATCGTTGGTTCTGACTTGATTTGACGATAGCCCACACTCAAATCAAAGGATTGATAAGACAATAGGTCCAGCAACTGATCACAGGGACCAATCGATGAAGATATCATCTTTCTTCAACACACACTACACAAGAATATCCCTTTGGATGAACTAAATCGGGCAAGCTTCTATCTTCCAACTCTCCAAGTTGATGCATAGCTTAACCAACTAGCTCAGGGGTATCCAACACGGATTCTTGGAGAAAGGGTGGTTTACAGGATAAACCAACTTGATCACGAGCTTAACATAACAGTCAGGTGACAACCTGGTGACACTTTCAAGAAGATATTCGGAAAATCACGAACCACCGGTATGTTACTAAGCTCGAGAACAATCTCGCTTTTCAGGGCAAGACGATATGATCAATAGAGCAAAGATTTGAAATGATCCTAACTCATCGATCGAGGAGTGAACCAGGAGAATGGACTAGGTAGCACGATCAATCTTAGAATGATGATTCAATAACCAACACACTAAGAATGAAATTATTATCCTTTAACTACCAAGCAACAGAGTTGCTAGCAGTATTGATTTCACACATCACAATTCATTTGTCGGTATTCCGGTTGCATCAACACGATGGCCGAGGAATGACTAATGATGGTGAGAAGTATTACTACGTCAAAATTCATGAAAGTTGGTGCAGTTCTCATGACAATTCTGACATAAAGGGGGTAATACTCCAAGGTAGAACAGAACCAAAAGCTGGATTGGCATTTGATCTGCGGAATACCACTACTTTGACCCAATCCTAGATATGGATGAGGTACTGGAGTTTGTTTCTCCTATTCATTCTAAAATAGAACAGCTTGACGGACCATAAGAGTCATAGGCATCGATGAACGAACGCACGCATGCTCTTGGCTATCAATTGATAGACGAGGGTCAGAATACAACTAAGGAGAGACAACTCAAGGAACATATGATTTTCTGAGTTGTGGATGCATGGTTTAGCATGTCGAACGAATTCCACATGTTTCTTCTGGATAACCCATGCAGAAAAGTAGAACTGGCAGAGTCACGATTTATGAATGGAGAACTCCTCAAGAGTACTCTAATTGTGATTTTTTTGATCCAATAAACATCTGCCATAAGTAGTTCATGGTATTTGGAAGAAGAAGATACCACGGACTTCAAGGACTATCGCAAAGGTTACTAATATCCTAAAGGCACTAGCAATTACTATCAACATGAAGTAGGTAGAGTGAATCTCGGGTTCAGAACCCAGGAGTAGAATACCTACTACTAAGTAGCATCACGGGATGCTTCCGAGAATAAAGGCCAGAATCTTCACACTGGGAACACAAAACATTGCTAGGTTACTAGGTGACTCCCTAAGACACCTAGGGTAATAATAATTATTCCAACATAAAGGTCGAGGCAGTAGAATACCTCAACTCAACAATTAGTGTGATTGAGCTGGCATAAAGGAGCATCGAAACCAGAGGGAAAGGATTTTGCAAATGCATCAGACTATTTAGAAACCTGGAATGACTCGGACAGCATAACGGCTGTAAATGCTCAGAAACGATTTGAGACATTCACAAAAATGGTGGCATAACCACTCAGAAGCACAATATCAAGGTTCCGAGATCAACAATTAACATACGGAAGTAGTAGGAACTGAACTGAGACTTAAATCCAACAATCTTATAAGTCTACTGATTAGTAACACGTGATCCTAATAGAAAGAAGAGATAGCCTAGTTCTTAATCCCCGCAGGAAAGATAAGATGACTCAGATCAGAAGGGCATGAGGTATAAGGAGTAAAAAGAGCCTTACGTTCCATCCCACAATCAATTCCCTTATATAACTAAAGAATTTCTAAACTCAACTTCGACCAGTTTGGCTTGGTAATCCTACAGGCAGTCAAGCTCTGATACCAACGCTGTCAGGACCCCGACTCGATGCCACATAGATCTAGCATGTAACACTTCATATCACTTTGCGGCCTCACGCACGGTATTCCCACGGGTGTCGCCTTACCTTTACCCGGGACCGTTTGCGCCTTTTGGCACACGTATATGACAGTGTCGCTAACATCCATATGATAAGGAGCCCGGGCTGACATGGCTAGTCGCAAACCCAAAGTGGCACAAACTTACAGGGACAGGCATCCATGACCCAGCATCGAACGTGTCGGTCATCAGCGAGTGAATCCAGGCTGTAGCACTGGGCTAGCAGGACTCCGGTGAACCGGGCTGTAGCGGGCTAACAGGACTCTGGTATTCATCGCGTGACATTTCCCCGAAGGGACAGACACAGGAACGAAGAAGGACACATGCCGGCCAGCCTAAGTGTTCCGGAGCAGTAGCAAGCTACCATGGCTCGGTGGAAACACTAGGAGACATTTCCCGGTAAGAGAGGCTACTGAAGATAAACGACTAGATAGTCAGATCCCACACATACCAAGCATTTCAATAACATACACACAATATGCTCGATATGTGCAAACACAACATGGCATCACAACATGACTCTATGACTCAAGTAATTTAATCAATAGGCTCCGAGGAGCGAGATATTACAAACAGGGGTCTCACGACCCAACATTCAGAGCATACAAGTCAAGCACATGCGGAAGCTATCATGTCTGAGTACAGACATCTATAAATGAAAAAGGCTGAGAAGCCTGACTATCTACCAGATCCTGCCGAGGGCACAAGATCGTAGCTGAGGTATCAAGCTAAACGTCGAGGTCCAAGCGGAACTACTAGTGAGACTGAAGTCTCTCTGCAAAACATAAAATAGGCAAACGTGAGTACAAATGTACCCAGCAAGACTTACATCAGATCTATCTACACATGCACCATTATCAACAAAGGGGATGGTGGAGTTTGACTGCAGCAAGCCAGCTTTGACTCGGTGGCTATCCTGAACTACGACTGCGAGTAACTTTTTGAGGTGGCGCACACGAGTCCACATATTCACCATATCAATACACCACTATGGATCCGCTCCCGTCTCCCTACGAGAACGCCATCCATAGCACTCACGCTTATCTTGCGTATTTTAGAGTATCCACTTTCACTTGTCTATGAACTGATATAAGCAACCCAGAAGTCCTTTTCCGCGGACACGGCTATTCGAATAGATGATGTTAACCCTGCAGGGGTGTACCTCTTCATACATGTTTCCACCACTTAGCGTCTGCACACGACATGTGCTCGGCAGACTTCAAGCGAAAGCCGACGTGGGTGTAGACCACGACCTACCTAAACACTCAAGTCTCTAGTCCAGGTTTATCGCCTATTCGGGTTCCATCCATGAGGAGATCCAGCCGGAGTTTCGCTCACAGCCCCAAACGATGTGAACAGGGTTCCCGAGATACCTAACGGGCATCCGGTACACCGTGCCACGTACCTACCGCATCACAGCCCACCCCTACGGTCAGCGCTGTCCACGGCCTCCAGTAAGCTACAAACACCAGAAACTACTTGCAACTCCTGGACAGAGGACAAGGGTGAATAAGAAGTCGAGCGGGGTCATATTTCAGGGCCCAATGTATGGTAGTAACTGAATCATGGATCACAAACACAGAACTCAGTTCCTGAGGACGGCTACAATGAGACAACCCACCATGTACTCCTACATGGCCTCTCACCGCTACCTTTACCAAATCGTGTTCACACACTTAGCTCACACACAGTAGGACATGTTCACACGCCTCTGATTCATCCCCGATGAATCAGACCTGACTCAGCTCTAAGCAGTAGCAGGCATGACAAACAAGCATGAATGAGTAGGCACAACAGGGCTCAAACAACTCCTACTCATGCTAGTGGGTTTCATCTATTTACTGTGGCAATGACAGGTCATGCAAAGGATAAAGGGGTTCAACTACCGCAGCATGTAACAGTTGAATCGGTGTTGTCCTAATGCAGTAAAAGAGAGCAGGAGCGAGAGAGTAGGATTGTATCGGAATGAACAAGGGGGTTTTGCTTGCCTGGCACTTCTGAAGATAACATTGAGTCTTCATCAGTGTCAACGATCACATCATCGGTACACGTCTATCGAGAGGGGACAAATACCGGCAAATACAGAAAAGACACGATCAATGCAATGCACAATATGATGCATGCTATGACATGGCAATATGAATGTGTTTTGGGCTAATGCACCTAAAACCAGATTAAATGAAGTTGGTTTGAATACAAGATTCAAATTCAAACTCCATATATGATTATTTAAATGCCCTTTACTTCATTTGCCCTAAACAGTAGTGATAAGTTGTTCTAACATGCATGAAAATGGTACAGATGGATTCCTTGAATTTTTCTGATAATTTTTCATATATAATTTATTTCATTTGGAGTTACGGTTAATTTTCTATGATTTTTAGAAGTTTATATAATTTTCTGGAATTTCCCGAATTATAATAAATCCAGAAAATGGTTTATTGCGTCAGCCTGACATCATCATGACGTCAGTAGGTCAACTGGGTCGCCCAGAGTCAAACCTGACGTGTGGGGGGCCACACGTCAGTGACACAGGGCTGTTTAACCCACTGACAGGTGGGGCCGGGTCAAAGGCCACGTCAGCACGGTCAAGCTGACGCGTGGGGCCACTGTGATTAATCTAAACTAACAGAAGTTTAAGCCGTGGTTAATTAAGGGCGTGGGGCCCGGCTGTCAGTGTCACAGGGGGAGGTCAAACCCCGGTCAAATGGCCCAAGCAGGCCGGCGGCTCAACGCCGGCGGCAACAGGCACGGCGGAGGGCTTCGGGATCGCTCCTCCGGCCACCAAAAGCGTGGCGGAGGGCATCTACACGTTGCCCGTGCTCGTCCGCATCGAGCAGTGCAAGCAGCAGTGGCTATGGCGGCCCGTAGCGATGGCAATGGCGACAGGTGTGGTGGCCGGAGCTCGGTGGTGCACGGGCGCAGGGCTATGGCTCGCCCTCGAGGGAACCAGGTAGCTAGGCCGCATCTAGGGGGCCCAGGGAGCACGGTGGATAGCACAGCTGGGCGTGGTAAGCTCAGCGGTGAGCAGGAGGTCGGCCATGGCGGACGGCGGCCTCGGGAGCTCGTGGGGCGGTGGCTAGAGGAAGCTAGCGAGAGGGGGAGGTGAGGGGAAACGTAGAAGAGCTCACGGAGGGGCTAGCGGAGGAGACGACGAAGTCGGGGAAGCTCTGGACGCGCCGAATCGGTGGAGTCGATCTCCGGGCACCGGAGGTGAAGACGACGATGCTCCGGTCGACTGCGGCCTCCTCTGGTCGCGTGCGTCGCGTGGGTAGCTTCACGGGGTCAGGGCGGAGCTCAGGGATGCATAGTGGGAGCGAGGGGGTGGCTGTGGCCCCGGTAACGGCGTCGGCGGCGATGGGCTCCGCTCGGGCGCGTGCAGAGAGGGAAGCAGAGGAGGGAACGGGGTCCAGGGGAGGAGAGGGAGGGCTGGACGGCTCCGGGCGGCTGCGTGGCGTCTCCACGCATGGATAGGCTCGAAGGGGGAGGCCTCCAGCGCGAAGCAGGAGGTGGCCGGCGTCGACGCGCGCCACGCCTCGCCTCTGCTCGTCCTCCTGGCAGAGGAGGAAGAGGACAAGGGAGGAGGAGGTGGGCTGGGCCGGCTGGGGGAACTGGGCCGGCTCTGGTGGCTGCGCGGGTAAGGCCAGGTAAGTGGCCCAGGTGGCCTCTCTCCCCTTTATTTTTGTTCTGTTTTATTTTTTTAATCATTGTTTTCTATTTGTTTCAATCTGTTTTGATTTAGTTCAAACACTAAATCATTTTTTGTTTCTTCCAATAATTTTTGCAGGGACTGAAAGTAATATTCTAGAGCCCCTCACAAAATATCAGAATTATTGAAGCATTAAAAATATATATAACATATATTTGCTCCAACTCAAATACAATATATATTAGTTCAAAGATCCAAAATGACATGGAAAAATGTGCATCATCTCTGGTTACTGTTTCCAGCATTTTTCCAAAGATGATGAACATTTTTGAAAGCCACTTGGATTGACTGAAAATATTTTAGGTGAACCTGGTGAATTCTTAAAATGCTAGGGTTTGGACAATCCCCATTTCAACTTTCTGTAAAAGTAAACATGATGCACACATGAGGCTAAGCTAGAGCAATGCCAGAAGCTAGGGATGTGACACCGGCGAACTCGGGCTTCGTCGAGGCGGCGTATCCGGTGACCTAGGGACAGGAAAAGGATGTCAACGAGGTGCGCTTCGACTCAGGCAACAGATTGAAGAAGAAGACGGAGGCCGCAGCGGCTTACGGACGACGGCAAACTCCGGCGACGGAGCTTCGGCCGACGAGATGTGAAGTGACGAGGTGGTGGCTACGAGCGACGTGGGGAGCAGTGAGACGGCGAGGTCGAACGAGGAGCCTCGGGGGCTTTTATAGGCGAGGTGAGGGCGCTCGGCAATCTTGGATAAGCCTCATCCGCGGGGCTTCGCCGGCGGTTGCGGGCGGGCGCGCTCGCGGCTTGTCACGTGCGGCGCGGCGGGAGGTTGGGGACGACGAGGTGGGGCGGGTCCCACCTATCGGTGAGCGCGAAAGGGGCGCGTGAGGGGAAGGCGCGGGCGGTCGCCCGGCTCGAAGCGCTCCATGCGCTGGGGCAGGCCACGGGACAAAAGCGCGGCTGGGCCGGCTCGTGCGCTCCTCGGCCGAACAGTGTTTCGGTCCAAGCAGTGTTCTTCTTTTTTTAAACAGGAAAAATAAACAGCAACAGAGGAAAAAAACAAAATTATTACATAGGCATATTATATAACAAAATGTTCAGAAAAATACCCCAAATAAGATGAACTATTTTTCAAGTTCAACTAAATTCTATAAAAATTCATAAAAGTCAAACAGTGCTACTGTTGCATTTAAAATCAATAAAAACCATTTTTCAAATAGCAAAATGATTTCAAATTTATTTTCTCCTAATTTTCTATTGAAGGGAATCATTTTACCCTTATTTCGATTTATTTATTTTTAGGAGAAAAATATTTTGAATAGAAAATCAAATAACTCCCAATTGGATTTGAATTTGGAATTTCAAACAACTTCAAATGGAAAATGAGTTTCAAATAACTTCAAAGTGACTTCCAATTTATTTCTTTGAAACTTCCAACTCTTTTTCTTCAAATATGAAGAAGTCATTTTATCTTCCCTCATGAACTCATTGAGTTGCTTAAAGTTTCTAAGTTTGAAATATTTCAAAATGGAATTCAAATCATTTTCAAACCCCTTCTCATTTCTTTAAATGGAAGAAGTCATATCATCTTCACTCTAGGGTTTTGTGATGAAATGAATTTGAATTCAGGAAGATCAGAATGCAAGGTGCAAAGTTTTGGGGAAGTCCTTTTATTCCCTCTCATTCAACTTTCATTTTTTTTAATTTCCAATCATTCACACAATCAATCACACAACAATAAAACAAACAATCATAATAATTTATTTAATATAACATTCCAAAATTTAGAATTTTGGGATGTTACACCGAGCCAATACATACATAATCCTTTAATTTTCCTACTTAATGCTACTTATTTATCAGCAAATCAATAAGCAACCTATTAACTCTTTAATTCAGTTCTACTAAAGACCATCTAATGGAGTAACAGATGTATTGGACCTTTGAGCTACGTACAGGTATATACCTTTCCTATTGGTATACTAAATTATACTTCGACATCTAATTGTATATATTTACCTTTATGCTCTTCTAATACATTTCTTTATAAATAGTCGATCAATTATGCAACTGGCTGTCAACACAGAAATACATGATAGATGATATTTCTCCTTCACAAGGCTTTATAGGCAGAGTTGAACACAAGACCAGAGAAGTTGCAGAGGGATTTACACAGTATGTAATAGCATGCTGTGATGGATTGCTTACAGACACACTATGTAATATTTAACTTAGTACACATGTCATCAACACAATTTATAGACAATGGCGGTGCTGCTTACTACATATGTACATACCTGGATCGTCGCTGTTGTAGATCGAGTTGTCAACCCTCGCTCCTTTCTTAATGTGGCTATCACTTGAGCCGGAGGAATAATGAAAGTGAAAAAATAAGATAGTGTGTGATTAGCACATGCTTGAAGAAAGCATCCTTGATAATACCAATAAAGCAGCAGCAGTTTATGTTAAAAGTTTATGCACAATTGTTTTCTATCTTGGTTCTGTTCAATGGAAGCTATGCGACATTTAAACCTATTCATGGTAGCGGTCATTGTCTCCTACTAAGGTGCCAGAAAATCATGGTAGCGGTCATCGTCTCCTGTCATATTCCTCGAACGTTAATCTAATGCCGTTGGCATGCTTGATATATTCAGTTATGTTATGATTATCTTAAGACATGACATATTTTCCCATTGGCTTTGATGACACGCAACTTAGGAGCTATAAAACATTTGGGACAATTGCAAAAAAGATGCAGTATTGAATCGAAGGAGAAATAATGTTACAGTCAAATCGTTGGCCTCGCTACATAAATTAGTTATGAGATAAACGAACATATCACATTCTATGGGCCACATTATGTATAGATGGACATCTACATACAATATTGAGTAGAAAGAAATATAGATGCAAGGAGAATATATATATATATATATATATATATATATATATATATATATATATATATGGTACAGTACGCAACATCAAGATTCAGTACAGAGTAGAACATATATAGGCGCAGTTCTTTAAGGGTGCACGTGCATATATTTGTTGGTATTTGATTAGTGCAATGCTAACTAGAACAATAAAACATGCTGCTTTAGATAACGCAACAAAATATGAACCTTAGGACACCTAAAAAACGAGGTAGCATATTCTACTGTGAAGCATTTGACTATCGATGAAATGCATTTGAATAGAATATGAACTTTCAAAATGTACCACCTACCCTGATTTGCTATGTTCTAAACCTAAGAATAGAAGGAATTATGTATGAAGTTTAATATTGACTATATAGAGAGAAAATGGACATGTGCGATGTTATTGAATAACTAGTCAAGAATTGATATTTGCATGAAAGTATGGATTGAGAAATCTGAAACCTGAGCAAGAAGGTCCATGCTTTAACATCTAAAATAAAGAAGAAGAGAAGATCTCAACAAATACAACTTACTTCCGCTGCTTATCCTCTGATTTATGCATATGCATCCAGTTATATAATCAACCTGTGATGCGGCTTGAACTACGTCGGTATTTTCCCAAAGAGGAAGGGATGATGCAACACAGCTACGGTAGGTATTTCCCTCAATGATGAGACCAAGGTTATCGAACCCGTAGGAGAACCACACAACACCATGTAAGTATCTCATGCACACAAAGAACAAATACTTGCAACCTGACGCAAGAGAGGGGTTGTCAATCCCTCATGGGTAAAAAGATAGGTAAAATGGTAGTTGATTGGATAAATAGATCTCGCGGGAACACGAGATAAAATAAATAAATAAAAATTGCAGCAAGGTATTTTTCTAATTTTGGATTAACAGATCTGAAAATAAAAACAAATAAAAATAGATCGTGAAGGCAAATATAAAAAAGAAGAGACCCGTGGGCCATAGATTTCACTAGTGGCTTCTCTCGAGAAAATATAATACGGTGGGTAAACAAATTACTGTTAGGCAATTGATAGAACTTCAAATAATCATGACGATATCCAGGCAATGATCATTATATAGGCATCACGTCCAAGATTAGTACTCCTGCCTGCATCTACTACTATTACTCCACACATCAACCGCTAGCCAGCATGCATCTAGTGTATTAAGTTCATGGAGAAACGGAGTAATGCAATAAGAATGATGACATGATGTAGACAAGATCTATTTATGTAGAAATAGACCCCATCTTGTTATCCTTAATGTCAACGATACATATGTGTCATTTCCCCATCTGTCACTGGGATCAAGCACTGTAAGATCAAACCCATCACAAAGCACCGCTTCCCATGGCAAGCAAAATCGATCTAGTTGGCCTAACTAAACCAAAGATGCGAAGAAGAAATACGAGGCTATAAGTAATCATGCATATAAGAGACTAAAGAACTCAAATAACTTTCATGGATAAAAACATAGATCTGATCATAAACTCAAAGTTCATTGGATCCCAACAAACACACCGCAAAAAGAGTTACATCAAATAGATCTCCAAGAGACCATTGTATTGATAATCAAAAGAGAGAGAGGAAGCCATCTAGCCACTAACTACGGACCCATAGGTCTACAATGATCTACTCACGCATCACAGGAGAGGTGCCAATGAGGATGATGAACCCCTACATGATGGTGTCTAGATTCGATCTGTGGTTTCTGGAACTTGTGGAGGCTGGAATTGATTTTCGTCGAGTCCCCTAGGGTTTCTGGAATATTGGGGTATTTATAAAGCAAGGAGGCAGTGCGGGAGGCCACCGAGGTGGGCACAACCCACCTGGCCCCTGGGCCCAGGCGCGCCCTGGTGGGTTGTGCCCCCTCGGGGCACCCCCCAGGTGCTTCTCTAGCCCATCTGGTGTCTTTTGGTCCAAAAAAATCCACAAAAAGTTTCGCTGCATTTGGACTCCGTTTGCTATTGATTTCCTGCGATGTAAAAAACAAGCAAAAACAACAACTGGCACAGGACACTATGTCAATAGGTTAGTCCCAAAAAATGATATAAAATGATTGTAAAACATTCAAGAATGATAATATAACAACATGGAACAATAAAAAATTATAGATACGTTGGAGACGTATCAACATCCCCAAGCTTAATTCCTGCTCGTCCTTGAGTAGGTAAATGATAAAAACAGAATTTTTGATGTGAAATGCCACCTAACATGTTCATGACATATTCTTTCCTTTATAGCATGGCCAATTGCACTTTTATATGGTTCAAAGCAATAGTCTAGTTTTGACATGAGGACTTTAATACCACAAACACATCAAAAAACAACCATGTCTTTCAAAATATCAACACTAAAGCAAGTTATCCCTAGCCCATTATGCTCAATCATTGATCCATTCATGAAACACACTCGCATATTAGCTACACCAAATGCTCAAGTACGTTCATAGTGCCCCTTAGTTGGTGCTTTATAAGAGAAGATGGAGACTCAAGTAAAAAAATTGCATAAACTAAATAGAAAGGCCCTTCGCGGAGGGAAGTAGGGATTTGTAGAGGTGCCAGAGCTCAAGGAGAATAAGATAGAGATAAAACATTTTAGATGGCATGTTTTTCCTGTCAACGAAAATGATCAAGTAGTTCCCAATACTTTCCATGCTAGATATACCATAGGAGGTTCCCAAACAGAAAATAAAGTTTATTCCTTTTTCCACCATACTTTCACATTCCACGGGTGTCGTCCATACCAACACTTTCCAAGGAATTTATTATTTGACAACATAAACTAAATTCATTTTTCATTTCGGGACTGGGCATCCCTAATACCTTTGCCGTACTCTCGTGCAATGACAAGTGAATAAACACTCATCTTGAGAATAGCACATCTAGCATGGAAATATATCAGCCACCCCCTACCGTTTCATGAGCGGTGCGAGCACACAAAAGAGAAATTTATTTTGAAAATTATAGATGGCACATACAAATTTGCTTAGAATGGCAAAAGAATACCGCATATAGGTAGGTATAGTGGACTCATGTGGCAAAAACTGGTTTAAAGGATTTTGGATGCACTAGTGATCATACTTAGTGCAAATGAAGGCTAGCAAAAGATTGAGAAGCATCCAACCAAGAAACGAAAAATCTCATAAGCGAGAATTAAGCATAACTAGCATCGAATAATGCACCACAAGTAGGATGTAATTTCATTGCATAACTATTGACTTTTGTGCTTGCATAGGGAATCACAAACCTTAATACCAATATTCTTACTAAAGCATATATACTCATCAACATGACTCACATATTATATCAACATATCACAAAACTATTACAAGGAATCAAGTTTATTTTGTCCAATGATCTTCATGAAAGTTTTTATTATATCCCTCTTGAATATCTATCACCTTGGGACTAATTTCATATGTTGCTTTTGATAGCTCAAACAAATCTAAGTGAAAAGAACATGAGCATCATATTGTTATCTCAAATTAATCTAAGTGAAGCATGAGAGAATTTCTTAAATTTTTAGCAAGCGAAGATGCAAGCAAATAGGATACACATGGCAACACAAGCAAAGATGAGATCTGACGAGAAAACGACGAACGAAAAAGAGGGCGAATAAAACGAAATTTTTTTGTGAAGTAGGAAAGAGGAAAACAAGAGGAAAATGGCAAATAATGTAAATTGCAAGGAGATGAGATTTGTGATTAGGAACCTGGTAGATGTTGGTGATGTCTCCCCGGCAACGGCGTCGGAAAATTCCTTTTGATTGCTGCTTGAACTACGTCGGTATTTTCCCAAAGAGGAAGGGATGATGAAGCACAACTACGGCATGTATTTCCCTTAGTGATGAGACCAATGTTATCGAACCAGTAGGAGAACCATGCAACACCATGTAAACAACTCCTACACACAAAGAACAAATACTTGCAATTCGATGTAAGAGAGGGGTTGTCAATCCCTCACGGGTAAAAAGATAGGTAAAATTGTAGTATATTGGATAAAATAGATCTAGCGGGAATGCGAGATAAAATAAATAAATAAAAATTCCAGCAAGGTATTTTTGTATTTTTGGATTAATAAATATGAAAATAAAATAAAATTAAAATATATCGTGAAGGCAAATATAATAAAGAAGAGACCCGGGGCCGTAGATTCCACTAGTGGCTTCTCTTGAGAAAATAGCATACGGTGGGTAAGTAGATTACTGTTGGGCAATTGATAGAACTTCAAATAATCATGACGATATCCAGGCAATGATCATTATATAGGCATCACGTCCAAGATTAGTAGACCGACTCCTTCCTGCATCTACTACTATTACTCCACACATCGACCGCTACCCAGCATGCATCTAGTGTATTAAGTTCATGGAGAAACAGAGTAATGCAATAAGAACGATGACATGATGTAGACAAGATCTATTTATGTAACGCCCCAAGGCCGGAGCTTCAGATGCCTTTCAGTAATTTCGTTGCCGCCGTGTGTTTCTTTTGCTTGCTCTTTTATTTTTGCATTGCATCATGTCATCATGCCATTTCATTCTTTTTAAACTCAACCAAATAATTTGCATAGATCTTTTGATCTATTTAAACCGAGGGAATTCACATGGTGAGTTCCCTTTATAACATATCCACCCAGTATTTAGGGAGCTACTATAAATATTTCTTTAATTTGGAATTCACATAACACACTTACAAATTATCCCAATGCCTTTGTTATATCAATTCTTGGTCTCCAACCTTGCCATATATTTATTTCATCATTTTCCGAAGCTCCACCAAAAATCCGAACATTTTTGGACCTTCCTTTTACCAAGTCGTAGTTCAAACCATTTGAATTAAATTCAAATGAGTTTGAATTTAAATTTTTCAATCTTGCCCACTCCAATTTTCTTGGGCCGTGCACATTTTTGTGAGTCCGGGAAAATTATCCCCGTGCCCAAACTCTTTCTTTAACCTTTTCTTTTCTTCCCTTTTCATTATCTTTATTTTCTATTTCAAAAAGAGTACGAGAGAGAGAAGAAGAGCCAACCCAGCTGGGCCTCCCCAAATCCTCTCGCAGCCAGGCTGGGCCATTTCCACAAAGGCCCAGCCGGCCCTACCTATCTAACCCTAGGCCTCACCCCCGACCCCCTTGCCCTTGATACATCTCCGTCGTATCTACTTTTCCAAACACTTTTGCCCTTGTTTTGGACTCTAATTTGCATGATTTGAATGGAACTAACCGAGACTGATGCTGTTTTTAGCAGAATTGCCATGGTGTTATTTATGTGTGGAAACAAAAGTTCTCGGAATGACCTGAAACTTCATGGAACATCTTTTTGGAAATAATAAAAAATCCTTGCAAAAGATGAAGACTAGGGGGCCCACACCCTAGCCACGAGGGTGGGGGCGCGCCTGCCCCCCTAGGGCGCGCCCCCTACCTCGTGGGCCCCCTGGAGCTCCTCCGACCTCAACTCCAACTCTATATATTTGTTTTCACGGAGAAAAAAAATCAGAGAGAAGGATTCATCACGTTTTACGATACGGAGCCGCCGCCAAGCCCTAAAACCTCTCGGGAGGGCTGATCTGGAGTCTGTTTGGGGCTCCGGAGAGGCGAATCCGTCGCCATCATCATCAACCTTCCTCCATCACCAATTTCATGATACTCACCGCCGTGCGTGAGTAATTCCATCGTAGGCTTGCTGGACGGTGATGGATTGGATGAGATTTATCATGTAATTGAGTTAGTTTTGTTAGGGTTTGATCCCTAGTATCCACTATGTTCTGAGATTGATGTTGCTATGACTTTGCTATGCTTAATGCTTGTCACTAGGGCCCGAGTGCCATGATTTTAGAGCTGAACCTATTATGTTTTCATCAATATATGAGAGTTCTTGATCCTATCTTGAAAGTCTATAGTCACCTATTATGTGTTATGATCCGTTAACCCCGAAGTGACAATAATAGGGATACTTACCGGTGATGACCGTAGTTTGAGGAGTTCATGTATTCACTATGTGTTAATGCTTTGGTCTGGCACTCTATTAAAAGGAGGCCTTAATATCCCTTAATTTCCACTAGGACCCCGCTGCCACGGGAGGGTAGGAGAAAAGATGTCATGCAAGTTCTTTTCCATAAGCACGTATGACTATATTCGGAATACATGCCTACATTACATTGATGAATTGGAGCTAGTTCTGTGTCTCCCTAGGTTATGACTGTTACATGATGAACCGCATCCGGCATAATTCTCTATCACCGATCCATTGCCTATGAGCTTTCCATATATTGTTCTTTGCTTATTTACTTTACCGTTGCTATTGCTATCGTCACTACAAAATACCAAAAACATTACTTTTGCAATCATTACCTTTTGCTACCGTTACCACTACTATCATATTACTTTGCTACTAAATACTTTGCTACAGATATTAAGTTTCTAGGTGTGGTTGAATTGACAACTCAACTGCTAATACTTGAGAATATTCTTTGGCTCCCCTTGTGTCGAATCAATAAATTTGGGTTGAATACTCTACCCTCGAAAACTGTTGCGATCCCTATACTTGTGGGTTATCAAGACTATTTTCTGGCGCCGTTGCCGGGGAGCATAGCTCTATTCTTTGAGTCACTTCGGATTTATATCTGCTTATCATTATGAAGAACTTGAGAGATCCAAAAACCAAGATTTATCCCTCAACTACGAGGGGAGGTAAGGAACTGCCATCTAGCTCTGCACTTGATTCACCTTCTATTTTGAGTAAGCTTGCGACACCTAAACCTGCTTCTGCTATTCGTTCCGATATGTCGTGTGTTATTGATGATGCCACTTCTGCTATGCATGATACTTATGATGAAACTACTTCTATGCTTGATACTACTATGCCACTTGGTGAATTTCTTGATGAACAACTTGTTAGGGTTAGAGAGAATGAAAATATTGAATCTGATAATATTGATGAAAGTGATGATGAAGACTCTTCCCCTAATAAATATGAATCACCTGTTATTCCTGAGGGTTATGTTTTTCAAAAAGAAGCTGCTTTAGCTATTTTAGCTTACAAAGATAGATACGAACTCAAGAGGTTATTAGCTAAATGGAAGCAACAATATCTTAATGGTAGAATGAAACCTGACCCTGCTTTTGCTACTTCACCTATCTGTGTTACTGATAAGGATTATGAATTCTTTGTTAATCCTGATATAATTACTTTGGTTGAATCTGATCCTTTTCATGGCTATGAATCTGAAAATGTTGTGGCACATCTTACTAAATTAAATGATATAGCCACTCTATTCACTAATGATGAGAGAACTCGTTACTTTTATATCCTTCAAATATTTCTGTTCTCATTAAAGGGTGATGCTAAGATATGGTTTAATTCTCTTGATCCTAGTTGTGTGCGTAGTCCCCAGGATATGATTTATTACTTCTCTGCTAAATATTTCCCTGCTCATAAGAAACAAGCTTCCTTGAGGGATATATATATATATATATATATATATATATATATATATATATATATAATTTTGTGCAAATTGAAGAAGAGAGTCTCCCACAAGCTTGGGGAGGCTTCTCAAGTTACTTAATGCTTTGCCTGATCATCCTCTTAAGAAAAATGAAATACTTGATATCTTTTATAATGGACTAACCGATGCTTCCAGAGATTACCTGGATAGTTGTGCTGGTTCTGTTTTCAGGGAAAGAACACCGGATGAAGCTGAAATTCTATTGAATAATATGTTGACAAATGAAAATAATTGGACACTTCCTGAGCCTATTCCTAAACCAACTCCGAGGAAAAGGGGTATTCTATTTCTCAGTCCTGAAGATATGCAAGAGGCAAAGAAATCTATGAAAGAAAGAGGTATTAAAGCTAAGGATGTTAAGAATTTACCTCCTATTGAAGAAATACACGGTCTTAATTTACTTCCTGTTGAAGAAATATATGATGTTAATCCATTACCTATTGAAGAAATACATGGTCTTGATAACCCGACGCAGGTAGTAAAGGTAAATTCTCTCTATAGATATGATAAAGCTTAAATCCCATTTACTAAGTTTGCTAGCCCACGCTTAGATGAGTTTGATAAATTTATGGTTAAGCAAGAAGACTTCAATGCTTATTTTGGTAGACAATTGAAATACAATTCAAATATGCTTGAACACTTGGGTGATTATATGGCTAATATCAAAGGTGAACTTAAACTTATTAGTAAACATGCTTCTATGGTTACCACTCAAGTAGAACAAGTACTTAAGGCTCAAAATGATTTGCTCAATGAACTGAATAGTAAGAATAATGATTATGTTGTTAGAGTGGCTACTAGAACTGGTAGAATGACTCAGGAACCTTTGTATCCTGAAGGCCACCCTAAGAGAATTGAGCAAGATTCTCAGAGAAATAATATAGATGCACCTAGTCCTTCTAAAAGGAAGAAAAAGAAAAATGATAGGACTTTGCACGCTTCTAGTGAACCTATTGATGAAACACCTGAGAATCCAAATGATATTTCTATTTCTGATGCTGAAACATGATCTGGTAATGAACCTAAAACTAGTGATAATGTTAATGATAAGGTTCATGATGATGCTCAACCTAGTAATGATAATGATATAGAAGTTGAACCTGCTGTTGATCTTGATAACCCACAATCAAAGAATCAATGTTATGATAAGGAAGACTTTGTTGCTAGGAAACATGGTAAAGAAAGAGAACCATGGGTTCAGAAACCCATGCCTTTTCCTCCCAAACCATCCAAGAAAAAGGATGATGAGGATTTTGAGCTCTTTGCTGAAATGATTAGACCTATCTTTTTGCGTATGCGATTAACTGATATGCTTAAAATGAATCCTTTTGCTAAGTATATGAAAGAAATTGGTACAAATAAGAGAAAGATCCCGGAAGATGAAATTTTCACCATGCTTGCTAATTATACTTTTAAGGGTGGAATACCAAAGAAACTTGGAGATCGAGGAGTACCCACTATACCATGCTCCATTAAAAGAAACTATGTTAAAACTGCTTTATGTGATCTTGGAGCCGGTGTTAGTGTTATGCCTCTCTCTTTATATCGTAGACTTGATTTTAATAAGTTGGAACCTACTGAAATATCTTTGCAAATGGCTGATAAATCAACTGCTATACCTATCAGTATTTGTGAGGATGTGCCTGTTGTAGTTGCAAACATTACTATTTTAACGGACTTTGTTATTCTTGATATTCCCGAGGACGATAGTATGTCTATTATTCTTGGAAGACCCTTTTTGAATACTGCAGGGGCTGTTACTGATTGCACTAAAGGCAATGTCACTTTTCATGTTAATGGTAATGAGCATACGGTACACTTTCTGAGGAAACAACCTCAAGTTCATAGTATCAACTCTATTGGAAAAATTCCATTGATTATATTTGGAGGTTTTGAATTTCCTCTTCCTACTGTTAAGAAGAAATATGATATTCTTATTATTGGGGATGTGCATATCCCCGTTGGGGTAACATTGTAACGCCCACAATGCGGCTATATCTCCCACGTGTCGAAGCACGACTTAGAGGCATAACCGTATTGTAAGCAATGTCGCAAGTGGGGTAATCTTCACACAACCCATGTACTGAATAAGAAAAGAGGTACATAGATGGCTTACAATCGCCACGTCACACCATACATAAATAATATCAATACAATCATCCAAATACAATCAAGGTCCGACTACAGAACCAAAATAGAGACAACCCCAAATGCATAATGTCCCCGATCGCCCCAACTGGGCTCCACTACTGATCACCTAGGATGGAAATGTAGTATCGTCCCGAGTCCTCATCGAACTCCCACTTGAGCTCAGTCGAATCTCCTGGAATGGTATCATCGGTCCCTACATCTGGTTTTGGAAGTAATCTGTGAGTCACGGGGACTCAACAATCTCACACCCTCGCGATCAAGACTATTTAAGCTTATAGGTAGGGTAAAAGTATGAGGTGGAGCTGCAGCAAGCACTAGCATATATGGTGGCTAACATACACAAATGAGAGTGAGAAGAGAAGGCAAAGCACGATCGAGAATCTATGATCAAGAAGTGATCCTAGAACAACCTACGTTCAAGCATAACACGAGACCGTGTTCTCTTCCTGGACTCCGCCGAAAAGAGACCATCACGGCCACACACTCTGTTGATTCATTTTAATTAAGTTTAAGTTTCAGGTTTTCTACAACCGAACATTAACAAATTCCCATCTGCCCGTAACCACGGGCACGGCTTTCAAAAGTTCAAATCCCTGCAGGGGTGTCCCAACTTAGCCTATCACAAGCTCTCATGGTCAATGAAGGATATTCCTTCTCCCAAGACAACCCGATTATACTCGAAATCTTGGTTACAAAACATCTCGACGATGGTAAAACAAGTCCAGCAAGACTACCCGCTGTGCCGACAAATCCCGATAGGAGGTGCACATTCTCGTTCTCAGGGCACACCGGATGAACACTACATACAACTAAAACCAACCCTCAAGTTTCCCCAAGGTGGCGCTGCAAGTGGCTCTATTTTGGACCAACACTCAGAGGAGCACTGGCCCGGGGGTTTAAAATAAAGATGACCCTTGAGTCCGCGAAACCCAAGGGAAAAAGAAGCCAGGTGGCGAATGGTAAAACCAATGTTGGGCCTTGCTGGAGGAGTTTTATTCAAGGCGAACCGTCAAGGGGTTCCCATTATAACCCAACCGTGTAAGGAACACAAAATCAAGGAACATAACACCGGTATGACAGAAACTAGGGCGGCAAGAGTGGAACAAAACACCAGGCAAGGTTGTCCGAATCGCGATTCTGTTATACGATTCTACGACTTTACGATCCAAACTAACCCCTATGATTCTATGATTTTAGTTCTTAGAATCTACGACTTTACGATCCTGATAGTGAAGATCCTATGATTTGCGATCCAACCATCAAAGCTCCGATCCGATTCAAAATCACGATTCTGACAACCTTGACACCAGGCATAAGGCCGAGCCTTCCACCCTTTACCAAGTGTATAGATGCATTAAAGTAGACAAGATATAATAATGATATCCCAACAATAAACATGTTCCAACAAGGAACAAACTCCAATCTTCACCTGCAACTAGCAACGCTATAAGAGGGGCTGAGCAAAGTGGTAACATAGCCAAACAATAGTTTGCTAGGACAAGGTGGGTTAGTGGTTGGACATGGCAATATGGGAGGCATGATAAAGCATGTGGTAGGTATCGTAGCATAGGCATAGCAATAGAGCGAGCATCTAGCAAGCAAAGATAGAAGTGATTTCGAGGGTATGGTCATCTTGCCTGCAAAGTTCTCCGAGTTGACGTAAGCTTGATCCTCGTAAACGTTCTCAACGGGTTCCTCGATCATGTACTCATCTCCCGGCTCTACCCAAAGAAAGAGCACAAGCAAACGGAGACACAATCAACCATAGTGCAATGCGCAAGCAACATGATGCAACACATGGCATGATATGTGGGATGTGATATGCGATGCATATGCATGTTTCGGAAAGGAAAGATTGAACCTGGCCTCAACTTGGAAAACCAAGAGTTCTGCTGGAAAGATGAGTTGATTTCGGTCGAAATCGATATAAAGATCACCGGAATCGGATGCATGGTTCGCAAATGACAAGCAAAACAAATATGACACCGATCTGCGATTAATAGCACCAGGCCATCTAAATGCATCAAGAACAACAAGCTACTGCACCCTAACATAGCAACAAAGCACATGGCAGTGATCCACTCAAGATGCTTGACAAAAGATGAACACCGAGCTACGACTAATTCACACAATAGCAGGCTCAAACAAGCATGACAAAAGTGCAAAAGATAATAGGTTACAGACTTAGTGAAAATAACATGTCAGGAATTTAACATCATGACGCAAAGTTTAGAGTAAGATAACAATATGCTACAGGAACATATCATGGCAAAGGAAGGCATGGCATGAAGCTGCTCAAAGCATACAACAAAAGTCCCTTACTGACCATAAGCCAAAAGGGATCAGAAAATATAATGGAAACCATGTGAACATAGCAACTTTCGTTAACAGATTCATACTTAGTAGAAAACTGGAACATGGCAAAACAGATTCATGTAGGAATGTTTGCGAGCTCGATGCACTCACCACAAGTCATTGCATGACAAACTAAGCATACACCCAGCAAGTATACATGGCATAGAAGCTAAACATGGCAAGAAAAACCTCATAGCATGCACGGATCAACTACAACAACCTCGACAAAATTGCTTAACATGTAAACAATCTGCCAGGAACATTTTACAGCAAAAGTAGAGCAAGATTGAGTCATGCTAGGGTGCTCCATAATTGCAAACAAAGACATGGATGGATAGAGCATAACGATATCTCAAAATCACCCTTACTGAACATGCTCAAAAGAGGCAAGGATCACTCTCTAGCAACATGAATACATGGCATAAAAATATTATCAGGGAAAAGACTTAGAAGATTTCTAAGTCCCTGAAATCAGCAACATCACAAGGGCTACTTTGCATGCTTGTGCTAGTCACCACAAAGATCACAAAATACATGGCATACACCCCTGTAAAGATGGCATGACATACTTCAAAACACATGTAGGGCTCAAGTTCATAGGAGGCACCCATTAATCATGGCAAAAATGACAAAAGTCCAATCTCTGCTAAGAATATGAAACTAACATTGCATAGCACTCTTGCAACAGAATTTAGGGCATCAAGATGAACTCAAAAGAACATGGTGCAATGGAATGAAACGAGGTACTCGTCAAGACGAACGATTTGATATGCTACATGCCCAAAACGGAGCTACGGATGTAAAGTTACAATGCGATGAACAAGGACATATGACATGAGGAAAAGGACTTAGAGAAGAAAACGACCCCTCCGCGGAAAAAGTCAACTCCGGCGATGTCGAGGCTGGATCCGTCGTCTCCGGCGACGGCAAGGCCTGAACATGGCCGGGAAGGCCGGGAAGCGTCCGGACTCCGGCGGGGGTGGCCGGATCTGGCTCCGGGAGGCGCGTTGGAGGCGGATGCGACCGGATCCGAGGCGGCGGCGGCGCGGTAGGACGGCGGCGACCTGAGCGAGGCGGCGGCGTCCTGCAGATTGGCGGCGACCAGTGTGGCGGCGGGGCGGCGCAGGCGGCGGGGAGCGCAGGGGCGAGCGAAGGCGGCGGCGGGCGGGCGTGGGCCAGGGAGGGCCCAGCTTGGGCTCGGCGGGCCGGTGGTGGGGGAGGTGGCCGGGCGAATGGCGAGGCGACACGTGGCAGCCGCGGTGGCGGGCGGACGTTTTCGGCCGCGAAGAGGTGAGGGGAGCTAGGGTTAGGGTGGTTTGATCCGGGATTTTCGGGGGGAGTTGCCTTTTTATCGGTAGAGGGAGCTAGGAGGCTCCAAATTGAGCACGGTTTGCGGCCACGCGATCGTGATCGAACGACCAAGATGATGGAGGGGGTTTAGGTGGGTTTTGGGCCACTTTAGAGAGTTGTTGGGCTGCAACACACACGAGGCCTTTTCGGTTCCTCGGTTAACCGTTGGAGTATCAAGCGAAGTCCAAATGGCACGAAACTTGACAAGCAGTCTACCGGTAGTAAACCAAGGCCACTTGGCAAGTCTCGGTCCAATCCGAGAAAGTTTAGCACCCGCACACGAAAAGAGGTAGAAAGGGATACCGGAGGACATAGGAGCTCCGGAATGCAAAACGGACAACGGGGAAAAAGCTCGGATGCATGAGACGAACACGTATGCAAATGCGATGCACATGATGACATGATATGAGATGCATGACAAAGACAAAAGCAACACGAAGACAAAAACCCGACAACGAGGAAATATCATAACTTAGTGCCGGAAATGGCAAGAGTTGGAATACAAATATGGCAGGTTACATATGGGGCGTTACAAACATAGTGTTATTCGAAATTTCTCCGGTTCCATGTTATTCGGAATGAGTTCGTTAATAAGACTTGATCAACCTTGTTAATGGATTCCTTTTGATGAGAATGAGATGGATGAAACTAGAAGGCACAATCTTCTGTACCCTCCATTTACTTTCTTTTATTTATATTAAATAAAATAAAAATAGTATTTTTCTTTCTGTTATCTGAATTAGCCATGCAATATAAAAATACCCCGAAAATAAAAGTTCTCCAAATGCCCTGAAATTTAAATATGATTTTTTTGGAATATTTGAGAATATTTGGCACTGAGAACACAACAGGAGGGGCATCCACCTGGCCACGAGGGTGGAGGGCGCGCCCTACCCCCTGGGTGCGCCCCCCTGCCTCGTGGGCCCACGGTGGCCCTCCTCCACTTATTCCTACACCCACACACTTCTTCTTCCTCCCACAAACATGAATATCCAGCTCAAGCACGAGTTCTAGCTCATTTTGTTGCCATTTTTGATCTCCTTGCTCAAAGCACCTCTCACAAAACTGCTTGGGGGGATTGTTCCTTGGTATGTGACTCCTCCATTGGTCCAATTAGTTTTTGTTCTAGTGCTTTATTCATTGCAAATTTGTGCTGCTTAGGTGACCCTGTTCTTGAGCTTGCATGTCAAATTTATATGGTTAAAAGTAGTTTTGATGCATGATATAGGCTCTAGGCACTTGTAGGAGTAGTTGCTATCAATTTTGTTGAGTTTGGTTTACTTTTATTTTGAAGTTACTAAAAATTTCAGAAATTTTTCAGAGGAAGAAATATGTTTAGGAAAATGTACCAAGGTGGTTCTTCAAGGAAACAAGAGCCCAGGCTTGCAATGCGTGATGCTGATGATGAGCCACCAAGGGACGCTCCAGTACGGCCCTGTGAATGGCCTTCAGAGGACTTCATGGATCGAGCGGGGGTTAAGGAAGAATTTAACACATATTTGCGTAACGCTGATCTTGTGAGCTTCGAGGAAGAAAAATGCCGTCAATACCACTATCTCACTAGTTCCTTTGTGTAGCGACCCGACCTCAAACGGTCAAGTCTCTGTGCTTCAGTGTCATCCCTGGATCGGTAATGCTGACACACACACACAGTACTCGAGGATTTATAAAAGAGTAACAATCACACACTTATTACATCGAATATCTCAAGAGAGAACATATCACAATAAATATGGCTTAAGGCCATCTAATGCGATAACAGCGGAAGGCTTGGAAGATAAAGTGAGTCCATCAACTCCAACGGCATAGCTGAGCTGCACGGCAACGACCTCGTTTGAAAAGTCTGCAACATAACACGTTGTAGCCCGAAAACGGGTCAGCACATGGAATATGTTGGCAAAGTAACATAGTAGAGCAAGAACAAAATAATGCTATCACTACATGCATATTTGGCTGGTGGAAAGCTCTATGGTTATAGTTTTTTTGCGAAAAGCCAATTTTTCCCTACAACAAAGGAATAGATTTTAATTTAACTATCTGGTAGTTGAAACATCATTGAGAAGGTTCCTCCAACTCAATCCCAATTAAAGTAATTAACAACCCAACAATATTAAATTAGAGAGTGATGAGATACTTAAGATACTTCAAGTACTAGATACTCAAGATTGTCCATAACCGGGGACACGGCTAACCATGATTAGTTTATACACTCTGCAGAGGTTTGCGCACTTTTCCCCACAAGACTCGACCTCCTCCGTTGGATTTCTCGCACTACATGATGTTTGAGAAACGGATGACCGAGACACAGTCTTTCAAAAACATTAACTCTTTACTCCGGGCAGACCATACCAAACCTACAACCCACTACCTGATGATCTACCTCTTCGAGAGCTTCACGTAACTTACTCAACTATGCTAGAGCCCATAATAGCTTGTGGCTGCACACGGAAGTTTCTAGCATGAATCATCTTAGTTCCCTTTGAGCCTGGGTGGCGGTCCATACGAAGATCACACAGAACCCCGGGATTTCCAAAAAATACAGGCAACACTAGGTTCTCCAGGTGCCTCAATCCACCCAGATGTGTATTAAAGTTGCCACCTTAAGTTGAACCATTAATTAACAGTCTCACTTCAGTCATGGAATTCACTCACCCAAACCACGTCTACGAGCATAGCATAGCAATATAAGCATTACGTAGAAGTAACTCCCGAAGGTTTAAATGTAACAGGGCAATAGGTTCTACCTCATCAACTACTTCCCAACCCACAAGTTAATGACATCCTAATCATGCAATGTTTGAGGATTGAAACTAATGCATAAAAACCGGGTATGGAAAGAGTATGATCAATGTGTTACTTGCCTTGCTGATGATCCACAAAACCAAGAGACTCGTAGTAGCACGCTTCGCACTCCGGGTGTTCTATCGCAAACAAACAATAGCATACATCAGCAATCAAGCAAAGATGCACGGCCAAAACTAAACTAAAAAGAATTGACCAGAAAGTTCAACTTAAAAACTTCGGTTTGCAACAAGAATCAAATTGAATGGAGCAACGAAACTCAAACTACGAAAGAAACAAGATCCGTTTACTAATCTGGACTAAAGTCAAATTTTACAGTACCAAAATCTTGTTCAAGTTGATTAAACAAAAAGAGGGTCTCGAGACGAAGATCTAGGCGCTTGAATCGCCTGATTCTGACAAACGAGCGAAAAGATAAACTTAAACAAAAATCAGATCAGAAATCACGATAGGAAAAAATCGCCGAAAAATCCGATAAAAGAAAACTGACGAACAGGCTAACGAACGAGCGTTCATTGTCTGTAACTATCGAGCGAAAACCGTTCGTTAAAACGAACGTACGGACAAACGTCCGCTAAAAAGAAGAACCGGAAAAACCGGCAAACCGATCTAAAAAAACGAACTAGGGTTTTTCTTAAAAAAACCGAATCGGTTTTCTTAAAAAAAACGGCAGCGGCGAACGGCGCGTTACCTCTCCGGCGAGGCTTCGGCGAGGCGGGGCTCGGGCGGCGGGGCGACGGGCTAGCGGGGCGGCGGGGCGAGGCGGCGCGACGCGACGAGGGGCGGCGGTGGCGGTGAGGCGCGGGAGGCGGCGGCGCGGCTCGGGAGGCGGGCTGCGGCGGCGGGGTTGGTGGTGGTGGCGGGTGGCAGTGACGGTATTTAAGGAGGGGGAGGGGGCGGCTTGGAGGAGGGGGCAAGACGGCGGGGAGGAGGAGTCCGGCTCGGACTCCGGTCTGAGTCGATGGCGGTGGCGCGAGGCGTCCTGTCGGGAGACGGCGGCGCCGGGAAGATGGGCCGGCTCGCATGGGCCTTGGCCCAGTCGGGCGCTGGGAGTTTTTTTTCTAATTTTTTTTCCACCGAAGAAAAAATAAATCCTAATAAAATAAAATAAATATGTAAAAATGCCAAAACAAATTTTCGCTGTCTAAATAAAATATTTAGAACGAGATGAACGTTTTCTTGGCCCTAAAATGCAATTTTGAAAATGTGCAAATTTTTCTAATGCAAACAAAATTGCAATAAAATTCAAATAAAGTCAAATATTTGATTTTAATATTTTTCCTCCAATATTTCAATTATTTTGGAGAAGTCATATTATCTCCTCTCATATATTTTAATATGAAATATTTTCGGAGGGAAAAATAATTAAAACCAATATCCTCGTTTCCATATTTGATAAGAATCAAATATGAAAACCGGGAAATCCCCAACTCTCTCCGAGGGTCCTTGAGTTGCTTAGGATTTCGAGGATTGCGAATGAAAATGCAATAAAATATGATATGCATGAATGATCTATGTATAACATTCCAAATTGAAAATTTGGGATGTTACAGACCTACCCCCTTAAGATGAATCTCGCCCTCGAGATTCGGGTTGGCTAGAAAATAGGTGTGGGTGGTCTTTGCGAAGATCATCCTCTCGTTCCCAGGTGGCTTCATCTTCGGTATGGTGGCTCCACTGAACTTTGCAAAACATGATAACCTTGCTGCGGGTGACTCGACTGGCAAACTCAAGAATCTTGACTTGCTTCTCCTCATAAGTCAAATCACTGTCCAACTGAATCGCCTCCAAGGGTATTGTGTCTCTTAATGGTATATCGGCCATCTCAGCGTGACACTTCTTCAACTGTGAAACGTGAAACACATCATAAACTCCTAACAGTCCTTCAGGTAACTCCAACTTGTAGGCAACTTCTCCCATACGTTCCAAAACACGATACGGTCCTACAAATCTCGGGGCTAACTTTCCCTTAACTCCAAAACGTTTCACTCCTCGCAAGGGTGATACTCGTAGATATGCTCTGTCTCCAAGTTCATAAGTTACCTCCTTGCGTTTTGAGTCTGCATAACTCTTCTGCCTGGACTGAGCTATCTTTAGTCTATCTCGAATCAGCTTAACTTTCTCTTTAGACTCCTTGATCAAGTCTGGTCCAAACAACTGTCGGTCTCCAACTTCATCCCACATCAACGGTGTTCTACACCTTCGTCCATACAGGGCTTCAAACGGTGCCATCTTCAAACTGGCTTGGTAACTATTGTTGTATGAGAACTCTGCGTAAGGCAAATCGTCATCCCAACTAGATCCATAATCTAGCGCACAGGCTCTCAACATGTCCTCTAGAATCTGGTTGACTCTCTCGGTCTGTCCATCCGTCTGCGGGTGAAATGTTGTACTGAGCTCCAATCTCGTTCCCAAAGTCTGGTGCAGCTAATGCCAAAACTTTGAGGTAAACTGTGTTCCTCTGTTTGATACGATGGTCCTCGGAACTCCATGCAGGCATACGATCCTGGACATATATATCTTAGCCAACTTCGCACTTGTATAAGTTGTTTTCACTGGGATAAAGTGAGCCACTTTGGTCAAGCGATCAACTACTACCCATATAGAATCATATCCTGATCTGGTCCTGGGCAATCCGGTGATAAAATCCATGCCAAGTTTATCCCACTTCCATTCGGGTATCGGCATAGGCTGTAACAATCCTGCTGGCTTTGATGCTCCGCCTTCACTCTCTGACATGCATCACATACGGCTACATACTCGGCGATATCCTTCTTCATCCCTGTCCACCAGAAACGTTCCTTCAAATCCAAATACATCTTTGTGTTTCTGGGGTGTATCGAGTATGGTGAGTCATGAGCCTCCTGAAGTATTAATTTCCCGATCTCTGTTTTATTGGGCACATAAACACGGTCCTCAAACCATAAGGTGTCGTGCTCATCCTCACGAAATCCTTTGGCCTTTCCTTTGCTCATTCTCTCTTTTATCTCGGCAATCTCTTTGTCATCCTTCTGAGCTTCTCGAATCTTTCCTAACAATGTAGACTGAACCTCTATTGTTGCAAAAAAACCTCTAGGAACAATCTCTCTAAGTTCCCTGAGATCCTCTGCTAATTCCTTTGGCAATCCCGTGCTCACTAGGGTATTAGCATAACTCTTCCGACTCAAAGCGTCGGCTACGACATTGGCCTTTCTTGGATGACAGTGAAGCTTCATGTCATAATCTTTTATAAGCTCCAACCATCTTCTCTACCTAAGGTTCAACTCCTTCTATGTGAAAATGTACTTCAAACTCTTATGATCCGTGTACACATCACAACAGTTTCCAATAAGGTAATGTCTCCAAGTCTTCAACGCATGCACTACGGCTTCCAACTCCAAATCATGTGTGGTATAATTCAACTCGTGATGTGTCAGTTGTCGCGAGGCATACGAAACAACTCTTCCGTCCTGCATAAGCACACTTCCCAGTCCTAAACGAGAGGCATCGCAATACACTTGAAAATCCTTACGTATATCCGGCAGAATCAGCACTGGGGCTGTGGTCAAATGTTTCTTCAACTCCTATAAACTTGCCTCGCAATCTTCCGTCCATTTAAACTTGGTATCCTTCTTCAATAATTCCGTCATTGGCTTCGCAATCTTGGAAAAATTCTCAATGAATCTCCGATAGTATCCTGTGAGTCCAAGAAAACTGCGGATCTCGCAAACTGAAGTGGGTGCCAACCATTCAGTGACTGACTGAAACTTGGTGGGGTCTACTCCTATACCTTCTCCTGATATAACATGTCCAAGGAATCTGACTTCCTTCAACCAAAACTCGCATTTGCTGAACTTGGCATACAACTGGTGTTCCCCGAGTTTCTCGAGAACTAAACGCAAATGCTCATCGTGCTCCTCTTCATTCTTCGAGTATACCATTATATCATCAATAAACACCACAACAAACTTGTCCAAATATTCCATGAACACCTTGTTCATCATGCTCATGAAATAGGTAGGGGCGTTAGTCAGTCCAAACGACATGACCGTATATTCGTATAACCCGTACCGTGTGGTGAATGATGTCTTTGGTATATCCTTCTCACGAATCTTCAACTAATGGTATCCCGATCGCAAATCAATCTTCAAAAAACCCTTAGATCCTTGCAACTGGTCGAATAAATCATCGATCATCGGCAGTGGGTATTTGTTCTTAATCGTCACTTCATTCAAGGCCCGATAATCAACAACCATTCTTAGGGACTTATCCTTCTTCTCAACCAAAAGCACTGGGGGTCCCCATGGTGATGAACTCCGTCGAATGTAACGTTTCTCCAATAACTCCTTGATCTGTTTCTTAATCTCCTCCAGATAATTCGCGGGCATCCAATAGGGTCTCTTGGATATTGGCCCTGTACCTGGCAACAACTCTATCAAAAACTCAATGTCTCGATCCGGTGGCATGCCTGGTAATTCTTCTAGAAAAACATCCGGGTAATCCTTCACTATAGGCACTTCCTCCTGAACAACTCCTGTGAGGGTATTCACTTGACTACTCCTTGGTGCATGCCTAGATATATACTTGATCCTTTTTCCCTCCGGGGTGGTGAGACAAATTAACTTACTAACACAGTCAATGCTTCCTCCATACTTTGACATCCAGTCCATTCCTAATATCACATCCAATCCTTGTGACTCCAAGATAATTAGGTCGGACGGAAAAACATGGTTGCCAATGGTTAGGGGTATCTGGTCACACCATCGGCTAGCCATATACTCTGCTCCAAGTGAACTTACTAACAAAGGGGTCCTAAGGGTTTGGGTCGGTAGTTTAAACTTATCCACGAATCCCCTTGATATGTATGAATGCGATGCACCAGTATCAAAAGAACAAGGGCAGTAAATGACTTAACCAAAAACATACCTATAACCGCATCAGGCTGCTCTTCAACCTCCTCCACATTAACGTGGTTCACTTGTCCTTTGTTGAATGGATTGGGCTTCTTCCCAGCGCTTCCATCTCCGTTTCCATTCTTCCCTTCAGGGCACTCTGTGGCATAGTGTCCAGTCTTCCTGCACTTGAAACAAGTAACGTGGCTTAGGTCTCTCTTGGCGGGTGTGGCTGGATTAGGGCGGTTCTGATTGTTGCTTGCTCCATTCCCATTCCCATTCCCTGGGCATGTATGATTATGGTTACTTCCTCCATTGTGCGTGTGGCCTCCATGGTTATGAACAAGTCCTCCCGAGCTCGAGGTTAGGTGAGGCTTCTGCTGAGCTCCTGAATTATATCTTCCTTGTCCATGCTTCCTCTTACGGCTCTCAATTTGCTGCTGCTTCCCTTCAATCATAAGAGCCCTATCTACCAACTCCTGGTAGTTGTTGAATGTTGCCACCATCAACTGCATGCTCATCTCATCATTCAGCCCTTCCATAAACTTCTCCTGCTTCGCGGCATCTATGGCCACATCATCAGGGGCATAATGAGATAACTTGCTGAACTCATCCGCGTACTGAGCCACAGTACGATTCCCCTGGCGTAAGTTGCGAAACTCACGCTTCTTCATACTCAAAGCTCCAGTTGAGACATGGGCTGTACGGAAAGCTTGCTGAAACTGATCCCATGTCACCGTGGCTATAGGGTAAGTGACAGTGCAATTCTCCCACCATGAGGCTGCTGGTCCATCCAACTGATGTGCGATAAAACGCACCTTTTCAGTATCCATACATCCTGCAGTGGTTAACTCCCTTCCAATCCTATGGAGCCAATCATCTACTACTATGGGCTCGGTGCTATTGGAAAACACCGGCGATTGCAACCTCAGGAAACGGGCTAAGTTGTCAACTGGTGGTGGCGGTGGTGGATTGTTGTTGTTGTTGCCTTGGTTCTGAACTAACAACTTCATCAGGGTATTCTGCTACTGGATCAACTAAGTGAACTCTGGTGGGAAGGTAAATCCGGGGTCACGTCTCGGAGGCATCTGATGGGTTTAGAGGGGAGATATTAGAATAGAATGGGGTCTAATGAGAAAACACTACCCATATGCACATGAGACAAACACAATCATTTCACTCAATCAATCAAGCAAGGGCAAACAATTGATCTAACTATCGTTATAAAAGTGATCGGGCTATACTATATACATGGTGGAATACTACTACTGATGTGGTGGTCTACTAAAAATATTCCTCGGTTGAAGACTCCATGATATCTGCTCCAGCTTCGCCTTCGAAGTCATCATCACTAGGGTCGGAGTCGGTGTCATCGATGATGATGTAGTTGTCCAGGCAAGTGGAATCGCCGTCTTCTCTTCCCGGCGCTGGATCTCCCATGAATACTCTGATCTTTTTAATCAGGTCATCATTCTTCTCCAGTAGTGTCGCAATTTCCTCCTCATACCCATCGCGTGTAGACTTAAGTTCTTCTTCTAGCTCGATGATCCTTGTCTTCTCCTTCTTCAAATCTATCGTGTCTGCGCACATCTGATTCTCCTGACATCGAATGTGCTGGTTTAACTCCTGGATGAAAGCTGCAATGGACCTGTCCTTCTTGGTGATGATCATCTCCCATTGATCGTCTCGGCGCCCACATATCAGGTAGATAGTGTCCTTAAGATCCTTGTTGTATACTTCTCCAATGCGTCCCATGGTAATGTGGGCTGCCATACTCTTTCCTAGACTCCAGGTTGGTGCATCAAAGGAAAACTCTATGGGCTTAGTGACTGGTGTGAATGTCCTTCCTGGAACTTGAACTTCAATCATCCATCGCTCCTGAGGGAGTCCTGGATTAGGGGGTATCCGGACAGCCGGATTATATCCTTTGGCCGGACTATTGGACTATGAAGATATAAGATTGAAGACTTCGTCCCGTATCCGGATGGGACTCTCCTTGGCGTGGAAGGCAAGTTTGGCAATACGGATATCTAGATCTCCTTCCTTGTAACCGACTCTGTGTAACCCTAGCCCCCTCCGGTGTCTATATAAACCAGAGGGTTTAGTCCATAGGACAACATACAATCATACCATAGGCTAGCTTCTAGGGTTTAGCCTCTCCGATCTCATGGTAGATCAACTCTTGTACTACTCATATTATCAAGAATAATCAAGCAGGACGTAGGGTTTTACCTCCATCAAGAGGGCCTGAACCTTGGTAAAACATCGTGTCCCCTGCCTCCTGTTACCATCTGCCTTAGACGCACAGTTCGGGACCCCCTACCCGAGATCCGCCGGTTTTGACACCGACATTGGTGCTTTCATTGAGAGTTCCTCTGTGTCGTCATCGTTAGGCTTGATGGCTCTTTCGATCATTGATAGCGATGTAGTCCAGGGTGAGACCTTTCTCCCCGGACAGATCTTTGTATTCGGTGGCTTCGCACTGCGGGCCAACTCGCTTGGCCATCTGGAGCAGATCGAGAGTTACGCCCCTGGCCACCAGGTCAGGTTTGGAAGCTTAAACTACACGGCCGACATCCGTGGAGACTTGATCTTCGATGGATTCGAGCCCCTGCCAAGTGCGCCGCACGGTCACATGAGCATGATTTAGCTCTACCATCGGACAGTGTTCAGGAGACCGCACCGGCAACCGCTCCGACCCTCAATTCGGAGCCAATCGCGCCATCCATGGACGGGTGGATAGACCCCGCCACGCAGGCCGTACACTCAGCAGCGATCGAGCCGAGTATCGACCTTACCCTTCAGGGGAGCCGTGACGCCGAACTACCGAATTCTCCCCCGGCCACGGACTCCAAACCACCTGCGCCCATGCCTATCATATCCAACTGGGCGCCGATCATGGAGTTCACCTCCATGGATATCTTTCAGCACTCGCCCTTTGGCGACATACTAAACTCATTAAGGTCTCTCTCCCTGTCAGGAGAGTCCTGGCCGAACTATGTTCGGCAGGATAGGATTGGGATGCGGATGACGAAGAAATTCGCTGCCCACCCACCACCCACTTAGTAGCCACTCTCGACAATTTGACCGACATGCTCGACTTCGACTCCGAAGACATCGACGGTATGGACGACGATGCGGCAGACGAAGAGTAACCACTACCCACAGGGCACTGGACAGCCACCTCATCGTATGATATATACATGGTGGACACACCCAAAGAAGGCAATGGCGACGAGACAGCGGAGGATGACCCCTCCAAGAAGCAACCCAAGCACTAACGTCAGCGGTGCCACTCTAAGTCTCGCCAAAGCAAAAGCGGTGACAATGGCACAGGAGATAATAGCACTCCGGATAGTGACGAAGACGACAACAATCCCCTCCAGCAAGATTTAGAGCAGGAGGATGGAGAAGCCAGCCCTCCCGAGAGAGCGGCAGATGGAGAGGCGGAGGATGATAATTACATGCCTCCCTCCGAAGACGAGGCAAGCCTCGACGACGACGAATTTGTCGTGCCGGAGGATCCCGCCGAGCAAGAGCGCTTCAAGCGCCGGCTTATAGCCACGACAAATAGCCTTAAGAAAAAGCAGCAGCAGCTTCAATCTGATCAAGATTTGCTAGCTGACAGATGGACTAAAGTCCTTGCGGCCGAGGAATATGAACTCGAACGCCCCTCCAAGAGTTACCCAAAGTGTAGGTTGCTACCCCGACTAGAGGAGGAAGCATTAAAACCTACATCTCCAGCATATGACGCGGCTGATCGGCCACCTCGTGGCCGTGACAGAGAGGCATTTCAGCCAAAAACTCAGCCCGCACCCCGACGCCACTCAAGTAAAAATGACAAGGCACGGGGAAACATGCTAGACCTGCGAGACGTATTGGAGGACAAAGCAAAACACGTAAGATCGATCTACGGATCATAAGGGCGCGCCACTATGCGAGACGATAACCGTCACGCTGGATAGAGTAAATGTAAATCTGGCCAGGCCGAACACAACGGACAAGACTCATTTGAGATGCGTCGCGACATAGCCCACTACAAAGGCACCGCACACCCCATATGCTTCACAAACGAAGTAATGGATCACCAAATCCCAGAGGGTTTCAAACCCGTAAATATCGAATCATACGACGGCACAACAGATCCTGCGGTATGGATTGAGGACTTCCTCCTGCACATCCACATGGCCCACGGTGACGATCTACACGCCATCAAATACCTCCCACTCAAGCTCAAAGGACCAGCTCGACATTGGCTCAACAGCCTGCCAGCAGAATCCATTGGCTGTTGGGAAGATCTGGAAGCCGCATTCCTCGACAACTTCTAGGGCACATATGTGCGACCACCAGATGCCGATGACTTGAGCTACATAATTCAGTAGCCAGAGGAATCGGCCAGGCAATTCTGGACATGGTTCCTGACAAAGAAAAATCAAATCGTCGACTGTCCGGATGCAGAGGCCCTAGTAGCTTTTAAGCACAACATCCGTGACGAGTGGCTCGCCCGGCACCTTGGCCAGGAAAAACCGAAATCTATGGCAGCCCTCACGACACTCATGACCCGCTTTTGTGCGGGAGAAGATAGCTGGCTGGCTCGCAGCAATAACATATCAAAGAACCACGGTACTTCACATACCAAGGATAGCAATGGCAGGTCACGTCGCAACAAACATAAGCGCCGCATCAATAGCGACAATACCGAGGATACGGCAGTCAATGCCAGATTCAGAGGCTCTAAACCCGGTCAGCAAAAAAAGCCATTCAAAAGAAGCACTCCAGGCCTGTCCAGTTTGGACCATATACTCGATCGCTCGTGCCAAATACATGGCACCCCCGACAAGCCAGCCAACCATACCAACAGGGAATATTGGGTGTTCAAGCAGGCCGGCAAGTTAAACGCCGAAAACAAAGATAAGGGGCTACATAGCGATGATGAGGAGGAGCCCTGGCAGCCGAACACCGGAGGGAAGAAGAGGTTCCTCCCACAAGTGCGGACGGTGAACATGATATACGCAACCCACATCCCCAAGAGGGAGCGGAAGCGTGTGTTAAGGGATGTATATGCGTTGGAGCCAGTCGCCCCAAAGTTCAACCCATGGTCCTCCTATCCGATCACCTTCGATCGCAGGGACCATCCCACTAGTATCCGTCATGGCGGATTCACCGCACTGGTCCTAGACCCAATCATCGACGGATTTCACCTCACTCGAGTCCTTATGGACGGCGGCAGCAGCCTGAACCTGCTTTATCAGGACACAATGCGCAAAATGGGTATAGACCCCTCAAGGATCAAACCCACAAAAACGACCTTCAAAGGCGTCATACCAGGTGTAGAGGCCCATTGCACAGGCTCAGTCACACTGGAAGTGGTCTTCGGATCCCCGTATAACTTCCGAAGCGAGGAGTTAATCTTCGATATTGTCCCGTTCTGCAACGGTTATCATGCACTACTCGGGTGAACCACATTTGCGAGATTCAACGCGGTACCGCACTATGCATATCTCAAGCTCAAGATGCCAGGACCTCGGGGGGTCATCACAGTCAATGGAAACACAGAGCGCTCTCTCCGCACAGAGGAGCACACTGCGGCCCTCACAGCAGAAGCGCAAAGCAGCCTCTTAAGGCAATCCACCAGTTCGGCGATTAAACACCCGGACACCTTCAAGCACGCCTGGAGTAATCGGCAACAAGACCGCCTGACACGTTCCGAGCTCGCATAGCAATGCGGCCCCCACCCCAGTACCAGCCAAACGGCAAAATCCATACCACGCGTACATAATTATGCATTGAATATACCATGGGCACAGGTGGGGAGGGGGGCACGACTACGGCACGCCCCAAGACGCGGCTCAACCGCACTAGGGGCTTCCCGCTTTTTTATTTTTCTCTCTTTCAGGACTTTAATCTTTGGAAACCCCGTCCGGCAGTACGATCGTCGGACACACGATGCAACAACCAAGGAGGCAGAAAGCTACGTCGCACCACGGAACTCCTAGGTGGTCTCTAATAACGAGTGAAATACATGCTTTAAATACCATTCCTCAGGTTGCCCTTGGAGGGGACATGTCAAATAGTCCTACTTTTTGCTTATCGCACTACTTGTATCATTCTGCTTCGACGCACCTTTTTGAATAAACAATGCATAGCACTAGACTATTACTGCATTCTCTATTCCTTTTATATATATATATGTTCATTCACAACATTCAGCACCCGTACGCTCTGGTACGGCCAATACGCCAGGGGCTTAAGCATACCCCATAATACGGCGTGAGAAGTCCGAACACTTTCGACAGTGCGGCACCTCGAACTTATAGCATTATATGCATCAGCTCCGAATCATGTCTTGGGTCAATAGTTGGGTTTGCCCGGCTCCCATGTTTTGGTACCTTATGTTCCGCTATATCGGCTAAGGTAGCACTGGGAGAACTACTGCGATTGTGCCCCGGTTCATCTGGGCTAAGCACCTCAGTAGAGAAAGCTAAAACTAACTGTCATGATAAGGCGAGAGCCGGTCGCTATTCAAGAGGTCTCGAGTCCCTAAAGACTTATGCCTCTTAGGGCGAGGAGTCGGCTTTGTCCGGCTTAGGCGTGTATAGCGCCCCGAATTCGGCCTTCCGAATACTAGGGCATTCGCCAAAATTTAAAATTGTAGACTTCTATGGCTAAGTGAGAGTGATAAAGCATTATAGTCTGATTGCCTTGTTCGTTGAGCTGAGCACCTCCCTCGAAGGACCCAACAATGGGAAAAAGAGTGCTCATATTTATCCCAAACACCCCAGCACTCGTGGCATGGGGGCAGAAGCCGACGACTGGCCATCTCTCAGATTTGATAAACAGCCGCACAGAAGGTAATATTTTAAATTCAAACAAGCGTTGCATAGCGCATATGAACAAGTTTTCATAATACAGGATCACACGAGCGAGTTCATTCAAATATTACATCCTTCGCACACTTGTCCGCCACAAGACGGGCACCCTTCAGGACACCCTCATAATACATCTCAGGGTGGCGATGCTCCTTGCCCTGTGGCGGCCCCTCCTTCACCAGCTTCTCGACGTCCATCTTGGCCCAGTGCACCTTCGCACGGGCAAAGGCCCGGCATGCACCTTCGATGCAGACGGACCGCTTTATGACCTCCAGCCATGGGCAGGCATCCACAAGCCGCCTCACCAGGCCGAAGTAGCTGTTGGAAGGGAGTCGCCAGGCCACATATGGACTATAAGGCCTCTCATGACCTGTTCGGCCGCCTTGTGCAGCTCGACCAGTTGCTTCAGCTGGTCGCTCATAGGCATCGGATGTTCGGTCCTAGTATACTGAGACCAGAACAACTTCTTCGTCGAGCTTCCCTCCTCGGCCTGGTAATATTTCGTGGCATCCGACACGCTGTGGGGCAAATCTGCGAATGCTCCTGGAGAGCTCCGGACTCGGGTAAGTAACAAGTAATTTACTTTCACATGCTTGCTTTGCATATTGAATGCCTTACCCGCTGCTATCTTCCTCATCGCCTCAATTTCCTGGAGGGCCTTTTGGGCTTCAGCCTTGGCATGCTTTTTGCTCTCGAGGGCTGCGGCAAGCTCGGACTCTCGCGTCTTCGAGTCAAGCTCCAAAGCCTCGTGCTTCTTCACGAGAGCCCGGAGCTCTTGATGCACCTCGCCCACCCGTGCCTCTTGTTTCTCCCGCTCGGTGTGCTCCTTGGCCGCTTTGTTTTTGGCCCCGGACAACGCTTGCTTCAGGGTCACCACTTCGGTCGTGGCCCCTGACACATTCATGATGATCCTGTCATTTCGCAACCACATTTTATTTTTTATATAGACAAGGTATTACTTACCTTTGTTCTCCTCGTGCTGCCTCTTGGCAAGGCCGAGCTCTTTCTCGGACCGCTGGAGGTCCTGCTTTAGTGCAGCGACCTCCGCAGTCAGTGCGGCAGAGGTCAGCAGCGAAGCCTGCATACGCATACAGACATACTTATATTAGACTCCTGCAGATATTATTTGGTCCTCTATTCGGCTTTTCTTTGTGAACACCAAACAGAGAATCAGGGGCTACTGTCTATGCGGTAATATTTTCCTATATTTTAAATACTTACCTCAAAGCCTGTTAGAAGGCTGGCATAGGCTTCAGTCAGTCCGCTCTTGGCGGACTGAACCTTCTTGATCACCGCACTCATAATAGTGCGGTGCTGTTCATCGATGGAAGCGCCGCGATGCACTCCCAGCAGGTTGTCCGGTGCCTCTGGATGGGCAGAGGTCACCGGCACGGACGGCTTGCCCCTCTTGGAAGAGGGCAGCCTGCCCGAGTCCGGAACCACTGGAGGTTCCGGCGCGGTGTCCGGCTGAGGGCCAAACTTGGAGCCCCTGGGAGCCTTGCTCCCTTTGCTCCTGGAGTCCGGAAGGTCGCCTTGAGGCGCCTCCGGGACTATCTCCCCCCGGCTCGGTGCCCCTTGAGACAATACCTTAGCATTGTACGTAGGGCAAGGAGAGGAGGCGGTTGGAAGTGTATCACTATTCATGTCCAATGAGTCCAAGGAACCGTCGGACGATGATACGTCGATACAGGCTGCATAATCATATTCGACGTTAGGAGAAATAGTGCAACAAAAGTATGCTATGAGTTACTCTGGTATCCGAATACTTACGACTTCGCCAGGGGCTTGGCCCTGAGCAGCCACTCGTCTTCGCCGTCGGCGGCGGTGGTGGAATAGTCTGGAAGGAGAGTCCTTCCCTTCTTGGACCCTTCGGCCTCCCCGGCTGGGGTGGCCTTCCTTTTCTTGTCTCCCCCGGCTGGAGGGGGAGAATCCTTGTCTTCCTTATCCTCGTTTTCATGGGAGGAGTGCACCTCAGAGTTATCGGACAATGTGTTCGATACCACCTGGCGCTGGGAACTCTTTCGGGTTCCTGTGGCCTTCTTCTTGGTCTTCTCCGGCACCTCATAAGGAGCCGGAGTCTGCATCTCCATCAGGAGAGCGTCTGCAGGGTCTTCGGGCAGAGGGGCCGGACAGTTAATCTGCTCCGATGTCTCCACCCAGTCCTGTCAAAGGCATGGGAGCTCAGACCCCGCACATGGTTAAGCTATGGGAAATAAATACCCTACCAGATTTACAGAACTTACCGGATTCGTAGGGCGCTTCGCGCTTAGCCCGTGGTCCTCGGTAAGAGAAGGGGGGACCTCGGCGCCCTTGAACAGCACCTTCCAGACGTCCTTATGTGTCATGTCGAAGAGCTCGCATAGAGTTTGGTGCTGGGCCGGGTCGAACTCCCATAAGTTGAAAGCCCGTTGTTGACACGGGAGGATCCGGCGGAAGAGCATGACCTGGACTATGTTGACAAGCTTAAGTTTCTTACATATCATGTTCTGGATACACTTCTAGAGTCCGTCCAGCTCCACCGATGAACCCCAGGACAGGCCCTTCTCCTTCCAGGAAGTGAGCCTCGTGGGGATTCCGGATCGAAACTCGGGGGCCGCCACCCAGTTGGTGTCGCGCGGCTCGGTGATGTAGAACCACCCCAATTGCCACCCCTTTATGGTCTCCATGAAGGAGCCCTCGAGCCATGTAACGTTGGGCATTTTGCCCACCATGGCTCCGCCGCATTCCGCTTGTTGGCGGCCTACTACCTTCGGCTTGATATTGAAGGTCTTCAGCCATAGGCCGAAGTGGGGCCGGATGCGGGGAAAGGCCTCGCACACGATGATGAACGCCGAGATGTTGAGGATGAAATTCGGGGCCAGATCATGAAAGTCCAGCCCATAATAGAACATAAGGCCATGGACGAATGGATGGAGGGGAAACCCCAGTCCACGGACGAAGTGGGGGAGGAAAACCACCCTTTCGTGAGGTTCCGGGGTAGGGACGATCTGCCCCGCGGCTGGCAGCCGGTGCGCGATATGCGCGGCTAAGTATCCGGCCCCGCGTAGTTTTTTGATATGTCCATCCGTGACGGAGGAGACCATCCACTTGCCTCCCGCTCCGGACATGTTTGGAGAGAGTTGAGGAGAAGGATGTGGACTTGGGTGCTGGAGCTCGAGTGCGCGAGAATGGATGAGCAAGGAGGAAGAAGGCGTGGGTAGAAAAAGGTGAAACCTTATCCCTTTATAAGGGAGGACGAAACTATGCGCCCCCACCAGCCTGATAAAACTCGCTTGTCTCCCAAGCGCCATAATTGATGGTGCGGTTGGGTTACCCACGTCCGTATTGATGGGAATCCCGTAATAAGGGGACACGATCTCTGCTTCGACAAGACGTGCCAAGGAAACCGCCTCACGAAACACGCTGAGATTGGTTTTGAAAAACGATTCGAATAAAGACCTGGCTATGGTATGATGTCACGCTACGGGGTACGTCAGCAGATTAGATTCTCTCTAAGGTGGTATGTGGAACTTGTTTTGCAGAGCCGGACACGATCCTCGTGTTCAAAATCTTCTATGAAGTATTCGGGGGAGGAACCCGCTTTGCAATGTCGAAGACAATCTGCACGCCGGACTCATCGTCATTGAAGCCTGGTTCAGGGGCTACCGAGGGAGTCCTGGATTAGGGGGTATCCGAACAGCCAGATTATATCCTTTGGCCGGACTGTTGGACTATGAAGATACAAGATTGAAGACTTCGTCCCGTATCCAGATGGGACTCTCCTTGGCGTGGAAGGCAAGCTTGGCAATACGGATATGTAGATCTCCTTCCTTGTAACCGACTCTATGTAACCCTAGCCCCCTCCGGTGTATATATAAACCGGAGGGTTTAGTCCATAGGACAACATACAATCATACCATAGGCTAGCTTCTAGGGTTTAGCCTCTCCGATCTCATGGTAGATCAACTGTTGTACTACTCATATTATCAAGAATAATCAAGCAGGACGTAGGGTTTTACCTCCATCAAGAGGGCCCGAACCTGGGTAAAACATCGTGTGTCAGGACCCCGACTCGATGCCACATAGGTCTAGCATGTAACACCTCATATCACTTTGCGGCCTCACGCACGGTATTCCCACGGGTGTCGTCTTACCTTTGCCCGGGACCGTTTGCGCCTTTTGGCACACGTATATGATAGTGTCGCTAGCATCCATATGATAAGGAGCCCGGGCTGACATGGCTAGTCGTAAACCCAAAGTGGCACAGACTTACAGGGACAGGCATCCATGACCCAGCAACGAACGTGTCGGTCATCAGCAAGTGGGTCCGGGCTGTAGCACTGGGCTAGCAGGACTCCGGTAAACCGGGCTGTAGCGGGCTAAAAGGACTCCGGTACTCAATGCGTGACATTTCCCCGAAGGGACAGACACAGGAACGAAGAAGGACACATGCCGGCCACCCTAAGTGTTCCAGATCAGTAGCAAGCTACCATGGCTCAGTGGTAACACTAGGAGACATTTCCCGGTAAGAGAGGCTACTAAAGATAAACAACTAGATAGTCAGATCCCAGACATACCAAGCATTTCAATCATACACACAATATGCTCGATATGTGCAAATACAACAAGGCATCACAACATGACTCTACGCCACAAGTACTTTATTTAAGGCCCAGAGAGCCATACATAGCATACACATAGGTACGGGTCACACGACCCAGCATTCAAGTCATACAGTCATACAAACCAGCAGCAGAAGTAACTTGTCTGAGTACAGACAACTAGTAAAATAAAAGAGGCTTGGGAAGCCTAGCTATACTACGTGGTCCTTTACAAGCTCAGGATCACCACCTGGGCCTTAGCCTACTCATTGATGTCAACATCTACGAAGAACCCATCAGAAGGGGTTGCAGCGTCTTCTGTAAAAATGTAGATTATAGCAACATGAGTACAAAGGTACTCAGCAAGACTTACATCAGATCCTACATACATGCACATTATCAAGAAGGGTTGGTGGAGTTATTGCAGCAAGCCAGCTTTGACTCTTGGCTAGGCTATCCTACGAGACTCCAACTTGAAATGGTTTTGCGCACACGAGTCCACTACTCACCACTTCAATACACTACCGAGGATCCACCTCCGTCTTCCTACGGAAGAGCCATCCTCGGCACTCACACTTATCTTGAGGCTTTTAGTAGTTTCCATTTACTTGTCTATGAACTGTATAGGCAACCAAGTAGTCCTTTACCGCGGACGCGGCTATTCGAATAGATCATGATAACCCTGCAGGGGTGTACTTCTTCATACACGCTCTCACCACTTACCGTCGTTTACACGACATGTACTCGGCAACCTTCAAGCGGAAGCCCAACATGGGTGTCGGCCACGACCTACCTAATCACCTAAGTCTCCAATCCAGGTTTATCGCCTATCCAGGTTCCATCCGCAGGGAGTCCGGCCGAGGTTTCCCATACGGGCCCGAACGATGTGTACAGGGGTCCGTGACACCTAACGGGTGCCCGGTATCCCCGGCCACGTACCTACCGCATCACAGCCCACCCCTACGGTCAGCGCTGTCCACGGCCTCCAGTAGGCTACAAACACCAGAAACTACTTGCAACTCCTGGACGGAGAACTAGGGTGAATAAGAAGCCGAGAGGGTCCATTGGTTTCGGGCCCAATGCATGGTAGTAGCTGATTCTTAAATCACACATACAGATCTCAGTGCTTAAGGTCGGCTTCAATGAAACAACCCACCATGTACTCCTACATGGCCTCTCATCGATACCTTTACCAAATCGTGTTCACCACAGCACTCTCATTACCGACATAATCATTTCACTCTAGCCCATCACCCAGATGAACCAGACCTGACACGACTCTAAGCATAGCAGGCATAGCAAGGTAGGAACAACACATATATATGGCTCAATCAACTCCTACACATGCTAGTGGGTTTCATCTAGTTACTGTGGCAATGACAGGTCATGCAGAGGAAGTGGGTTCAACTACCGTAGCACACAGCAGTTTGAAACGCTTGTCTTAATGCAGTAAAAGAGAGCAGGAGCGAGAACATGGGATTGTATCGATATGATCAAATGGTTGGTTGCTTGCCTGATGGTTCGATGCACTGATACGGTTCTTCGTTAGGGTAATCACGGTACTCCTCAGAGGCAGAACCTGCCGCAAAGAACACCGATACACAACCATCACCAAACAATGTGCAACAATATGATGCATGCATGAAACATGGCAATATGAGTGTGTTGGGCTAATGCAACTAAGACCAGAAGGGTTTGAACCAATTTGAATCAAAGATTCAAATTTCAAACTCATACATGGCCCTTTAAAGTGTTTTTCCTTGTTCTGCATTAAACATCAAGTTAACTTGTTTAATCATGCATGAAAATAGACAGATGGATAGATTGGATTTTTCTAATCATTTTTCATATATAACTTGTCTGATTTGGAGTTACAGATTAAAAGTTATGAATTTTTGAAGTTTAAACTATATTCTGGAATTTCCTATATTAGATTAAATCCAGAAAATCAATTACTGCGTCAGCCTGACGTCAGTGTGACATCAGCAGGTCAACGGGACACGGTCCAGGTCAAACCTGACAGTGGGTCCCGCGTGTCAGTGTGATTAGATTAGTTAAAGTTTAATTAAAACTAAACCTATTTAATTAACAGGGCTGGGCCCCACCTGTCATTGACTCAGGAGAGTCAACCAGGGCCCACCCGTAGTCAAACCCGGGTCGGCTGCACCGGCGTTTAGCCGCCGGCGAGCCCGACGCGGCGGCGGAAGTGGTTTTGGCCGTTCCGGCCATCAAATGGGTCGCGGAGGCCATCGAAGTGGAGCTGAGGACGAGCCGCAGCTCTTGGTGGAGTCCGTTGGGGTCGGGGTGGCCGGAGTTGGCGCCGGCGACGACTTTGGCGGCCACCGGAGTTCGGCCGAGGACGAACTTGACGCTAGAGGGGTCGGTGAGGTGCGGGGAGTAGCTGGTTAGGTGCTACGTGACATGGTGAACATGATGGACACCAGTTTGTGGCCGGAGGGTGACCGGGAGCACGTCGGCGACGAGCTCCGCGGCGATGGGTGCGGTTGAGCTCCGGGAGGTCGCTACACAGCTCGGGAACAAGAAAAGAAGGGAGGGGAAGATGGCTAAGCTCACGGGGAGTTCGACGAAGCACTTGGTGCGGCCGGGGACGGGCCGGAGCGACGTCGGCGTTGAAGGGGATCTCCGGCGACGGCAGTTCGGTCGAGGTCGATGCGGTGGGCTCGGGCCTTGCGAGCGCTCGGGGCTCGGCTTGCTCGAAGGAGAGGAGGGTAGCGGAGCTCCTGGACACGGCGGCACGGCGTGGGGTTGACGGAGGGCGTGGCTACGGCGAGGGGGTGGCGGCGATGGCGTCGGCCATGGCGGGGGAGCGCGAGAGAGAGGGGTTGGAGGAGAATGGAGGTGTCCTGGGGGTTCACGGCGTGGCGTGGAGCTCATCCATCCAGCCCCGAGGCGAGGAGGTGAAGCAGGGCGACGGCCAGCTGCGTGGCGCGCGCTGCGCTCGCCGTCGGGCACCTGCCTGCCTACCTGGCCGGCAAGCAGCTCGCTGGAGCGGCGCTGGGCTGGGCCGGCAGGTGGGCCGGGTGCTGGCGCCAGGTAAGTTTTTCTATTTCTCCTGTTTTCTGTTTTTTTAATACTTCTGCAACTTTGTTGAATTATTAAAAATACTTAGGCAACTCCTAAAATCACCAAACTACTCCTGGTCCATAGTTGGATTATTTCCAACATGAAACATTTTAGTTTGGAGATATTTGAGCATCTGAATATTTTATATAATTTTAAATGCCCAAATTCAAATATCTATGATTTAATTCAAAGACCCTAAGATGACCTAGGAAAATGTGCATCACTTTTGGCAGAGGTTCTGAACCAAGACAAAAATGATGGGCATTTTAGAAGGGCATTTCAGGTTCATTGAAAAAGGTTTTTAGTAAACCCTAGTTGGTTTTTGAGGGGGGGGGGGGCTGGGGGTTCTGTCATCCCCATTTCAGGTTTCTGATGAAAGAATAAACATGATGCAACACTCTAATGCATGAACTAGCTAGGGTGTGACAACTCACCCCCACTCAAAAGAATCTCGTCCCGAGATTTGAGTTCCTCCGGAAAGAGGGCGGGATACTCGAGTCGAAGACGATCCTCCCTTTCCCAAGTTGCTTCATCCTCAGAATGGTGCGACCATTGAACTTTGAGAAACTTGATATTATGACGTCGAGTGGTACGCTCGGCCTGATCGAGGACACGAATGGGGTACTCTCGATACGTGAGATTATCTTGGAGATCAAGCGTTTCGTGGTCCACTCCACGGATAGGATCCGAGAAGCAATGCCTGAGTTGAGAAACGTGGAAGACATCATGGACTCTGGAGAGATGCGGAGGTAGTTCCAACTGGTAGGCAACTTCTCCTCGTTTAGCGAGAATACGAAAAGGTCCAATGTAACGGGGAGCCAATTTGCCTTTGATACCGAAACGATGGGTTCCCTTCAGAGGAGTAACCCGAAGGTAAGCCTTCTCGTCAACCTCGAAGGTCATAGCCTTATGTTTTCGGTCATATTGACTCTTTTGACGAGATTGGGCTGTTTTCAACTTTTCACGAACGATGCGAACTTGCTCTTCTGCTTCCTGAATCATATCCGGGCCAAAGAATTGTCTTTCCCCGGTTTCTGACCAGTTAAGGGGTGTTCGACACCGTCGTCCATAGAGAACTTCAAAAGGGGCTTTACCCAAGCTAGATTGATAGCTGTTGTTGTAAGCAAATTCGGCAAATGGAAGGCATTTCTCCCACTCCATTCCGAATGAGATAACAGAGGCTCGAAGCATGTCTTCTAGAATCTGGTTGACGCGTTCTACTTGACCACTCGATTGAGGGTGGAAAGCGGTGCTAAAAGAAAGGCGGGTTCCCATAGCATTTTGGAAACTTTCCCAAAATCGAGAGGTGAAAAGACTTCCTCGATCCGAGTTAATTTCCAAAGGAACACCATGGAGAGACACGATTCGGGAGATGTATAAGTCTGCCAACTGACTAGCGGTTATACTCTCACGAACAGGTAAGAAATGGGCTACCTTGGAAAGACGATCGATAACGACGAAGATAGCATTATTCCCTCTCTTGGTCCTGGGAAAACCGGTAATGAAATCCATACCAATTTTATCCCATTTCCATTCAGGAATAGCTAGGGGTTGAAGGGTGCCAGTAGGCCGTTGATGCTCTGCTTTTACACGACGACAGACGTCGCAATTAGCAATATATTGAGCAATTTCTCTCTTCATCCTAGTCCACCAGAACCTCTGGCGTAGGTCCTGATACATCTTAGTGCTACCGGGATGAATGGTGAGAGGAGATTCATGAGCTTCCTTAAGGATCAATCGCCTCAGGTTTCGCACCTTGGGAACCACTAGTCGATTCCCGAAGTATACGACCCCTTGATCGTCAATGGAGAAACAATTCGCAACTCCTTTCTTGATGTTTCTCTTGATGCGGGAAATTCCCGGATCTACCTTCTGTGCTTTGATGATCTGATCCGTAAGGGTAGGTTTCGCCACCAAGGTGGAAAGAAAACCTTGAGGAACAATGTGAAGGTTAAGCTTCCGAAATTCCTCATGGAGAAGCGGTTGACTTTGTTGTAACATCAGGTTGTCACAATAGGATTTACGACTTAGCGCATCAGCCATGATGTTGGCTTTCCCTGGGGTGTAAGTTATTCCTAAGTCAAAATCTGTGATCAACTCAACCCAACGTCTTTGCCTGAGATTCAAATCCGGTTGGGTGAAGATGTACTTCAGACTTTGGTGATCAGTGAATATTTCGCAACGGTTACCGAGGAGGTAATGTCGCCAGGTTTTAAGTGCATAGACTACAGCTGCAAGCTCTAGATCATGAGTAGGATAATTCTCCTCATGTGGGTGCAATTGCCGTGAAGCGTAAGCAATTACGTGTCGATCTTGCATGAGAATGCAACCTAGTCCTTGTCGCGAGGCGTCGCAGTAGATAACAAAGTCCTTGGAGAAGTCTGGCTGTACCAGCACGGGAGCAGAAGTCAGGCGTCTTTTCAGTTCCTGAAAGCTGTGCTCACATTGTGGAGTCCATTCGAACTTTTTATCTTTTTTGAGGAGTTCGGTTAGAGGTTTTGCAACTTTGGAGAAATTTTCGACAAAGCGACGGCAATAGCTCGCTAAGCCCAGAAAACTCCGAACTTGCTTGACCGATTCAGGTGGAGTCCAATTAAGGACGGCTTGAACTCGCTCAGGGTTAACATCAATACCTTTACCAGATATTACATGACCCAGATAGATCACTTCTGACAACCAAAATTCACATTTAGAGAATTTGGCATAAAGACGATGCTCTCGAAGTTTCTTCAACACTAGCCTTAGATGTTCGGCATGTTCTTCCTCGTTCTTGGAGTAGATGAGTATATCATCGAGGTAAACCACGACGAATTTATCCAAGTACTCCATGAAGATTGAGTTCATTAACCGAGAAAAGGTGGCTGGAGCGTTGGTTAAACCGAAGGACATGACGGTGTACTCGTATTGGCCATAACGAGTAACAAAGGCCGTTTTAGGAATGTCCCTATTCCTGATTTTGATTTGATGGTAGCCCAACCTCAAATCCATTTTGGAGAAGACTGAGGATCCAGCGAGCTGATCATACAGGTCGTTGATCCTGGGGAGCGGATATTTGTTCTTGATTGTGACCAAATTGACAGGTCGATAATCTACAACCATCCGGTCCGTACCATCCTTCTTCTTGACGAAGAGAACGGGGCAAGCCCACGGAGATGAACTAGGTCGGATGAAACCCTTTTTCAAGGACTCATCGAGTTGTTTCTTAAGCTCGGCTAGTTCTAGTGGTGCCATCTTATAGGGTCTTCTAGCAATCGGAACGGTTCCTGGAATAAGGTCTATTACGAACTCAACATCCCTGTCAGGTGGAACACCTGGCAATTCCTCTGGGAAGACATCCGGGAAGTCACGGACTACCGGAACGTCCTCAAGGTCTGGTAAAGGGCTGGCGTTAAGAGAATATAACTGTCGCTTGGCTATTCGGGTCAAGACATTGACTATCTTTCCCGAGGGATGGGTGAGTTGAACAGTCCTAGAGAAGAAATCAATTTTGGCATGATGAGCTGACATCCAGTCCATACCCAAGATGATATTAATATCCGAAGATTTAAGAGCTATCAAAGATGCAAGGAAAACAAGTCTGTCGACTTGGATTTCATTTCCATGACTTACCCTGGAGGTTTGCCATCTAGAACCGGGAGTAGAAATTTCCATAGTGGATGGCAGGTCACAGAATGCGGTGTTATGCAAACGAGCATAATTTTCGGATATAAATGAATGAGAGGCTCCTGTATCGAAAAGAACAGATGCCGGGTGGCAATTAACAAGGAGCGTACCGAGAACGACGTTGGGATCCTCCTGAGCTTCTTCGGCAGAGATACAGTTGACATGGCCACGTGCAGCGGTGGCCGGCTTGGCGTAGAACACTTTCTCTGTCGGCTTGCCACGGCCAACAGCTTTAGCAGATTGGTTGGGGTTGGTCTGGGGACACTCGCGCATATAGTGGCCAGATTCCCCACACTTAAAGCAAGTCACGGAACTGGTACGTGGAGGAGCATTGTTGGTTGGACCCCCATAGGGCTTGGCTGGTGTAGACTGTTCAACGGGGTGAGGCGCCTGGAAGGATGGCCTCGGTGTGAACCTGGGTGGCAGGGCAGTGTTGGGCACCCACACGCGGCGCTTCTGAGGGCCAGCACCGGATGAGGAACCCACGTCACGGCCATGCTTGCGTGTTGCGTCATAATCAGGCTGACCAGTCTCAGCACTGATGGCCTTGTTAACAAGCTTCTGAAAAGATGTGCACTCATGCAGACGGAGGTCGCGGTGAAGCTCAGGACTAAGTCCCTTACGGAACCTTGCTTGCTTCTTGGCGTCAGTAGAAACTTCCTCAGTGGCATATCGTGCGAGGTTACCGAACTCCCTGCTGTAAGCATCCACAGAGAGTCGGCCCTGAGTGAAACTGCAAAATTCATCACGCTTACGGTCCATGAGACCCTCCGGAATGTGATGTTCACGGAAAGCCTCGCTGAATTCAGCCCAAGTAGTGACATGGCCCGCTGGGCGCATAGCTCCATAATTCTCCCACCATAAACCGGCGGGGCCTTCAAGATGATATGCAGCAAAGGTGACCTTGTCAGCCTCAGCTACCAGCGCGGAACGCAGTTTGTGAGAAATACTACGAAGCCAGTCATCAGCGTCGAGAGGCTCGACGGAGTGGTGGAACGTGGGTGGATGTAACTTGATGAAATCACTGAGTGACACCAAGTTATTTCTCTGATGGTGTGCGGTGTTCTGCTCAATACGCTCCAACAAACGGTTGGTCTCCCGCTTGTTTCTCTCGGCTTCCAGCATAACCTCGGCTAGGGAAGGAGGATGGGGCAGATTTGCATTCCTGACTTCACTGCCTTCGGCCTGCTCTTGAGGAGCAGGGTTATTGCGCGTGTTGACCATCCTAGGTAAACTAGACAATGATTTAGTCAGAATGATAAGATTCCGACACAGGATACAGAATGTAAGGAATAACTCGGAATGCAAGATGATCATCCGTATGACATGGTAGATACAGAAACTGCTTCTTTATTCCATCGTCATACACACCATACAAGGTTTAGTACAAGACCAAACAAGGTACTATTACGGTGAAAAGAGGATTACATCTCATCGGAGGCATCCCAAGCTCCTATACATTATTTCTCTACACCTCCGGAAAGCGGTACAAACTAGGTCATATCCCACGAGTCACGCAGGACGATAGACGACACAGCTAGTACGAACTAGTGATACTATTACTAACTCAGACCGATCCGTAGTAGTCCTCGTAGAAATCACCTCCATAGCCTGGAAGCTCAACATGATCATCAGGGAACAGACGATCTCGCGGAGCTTGCGGACCATAGGGGCTAGGATGAGGTCTTGGACCAACAGACGGTGGCCTGCGGGGACCGCGAGGTGGGGTGATGCCTCCTACATCACGCCAACCCATCACGTCTGGCAGAGCAGATCTCACAGGATAGAGATCGCGCATATCCGAATATCCAGCTTGCACCGCCGGTGCAAACCGAGTCAACGTGGCCCAATGGTCAGCACGGGTATTGAAAAGCTCTAGCCTCAAGGCCCAGTTTTCACGGTCCTTATCCTCGAGCATCTCAGCAGTGGTGCGAGTCCGTGAATCCTCCTGAGTGGGGTCAGCATAGATAGCCTGGAGATACCCTTGTGCTCCTGGAAGTGATCCTGGCATATACCGGAAATCAGAGTCCCAAAATAGGCCAGACCTGACTCGCATGATGGTCATCATAGAGTAGGCGGCGTCCTGCACAGCCATCTCAATAGTAACCCCGAGTCCATAGGAGCAGTGAAGGGGCTCGGTGGATCCAGGATAAGATGGAAATATCCTGACAGTGCAGAGATACTGGCTTTGATTAAAGTCTCGAAATTGCTCTTCGACCGTGTACTCAGGGTACCAACGGTATCCAGCCTCAGTCATTACCCTAACCAACATGGCAGTATGGCCGGGTACATCTAGGCATCGAGTCAGGCGAACCACTTGATTGAGGTCGCGAGTGGCCATCTGAAAGCACAACCATAATGCGAAGGCATTAGAATTTCTAGCAAAATTTCAACAGCATAACAGCTGTAAATGCTCAAAAAGGATTTGAGACATTTGACAAAGGATTTCATACACACTCGACAACATCATATCAAAGTTCTGAGTCCATCCCAGCAACATAATGTGGTAGTAGAACTGAACTAGGCTTGTATCCATCAAACCTATAAGGTACTACTGATTAGTAACACGTGAACCTGATAGAGAGAAAAAATCCTAATTCCTTAACCCCCGGTGAAAGAATAGACTGACTCAGATCAGAATGTCATAAGATAAAGGAGTAAAAAGAGCCTTACGTTCCAACCCACAAACAATTCCCCTACATATAACTAAAGAATTTCTAGACTCAACATCGACCAGTTTGGCTTGGAGAACCTACAGGCAGTCCGTCTCTGATACCAACGCTGTCAGGACCCCGACTCGATGCCACATAGGTCTAGCATGTAACACCTCATATCACTTTGCGGCCTCACGCACGGTATTCCCACGGGTGTCGTCTTACCTTTGCCCGGGACTGTTTGCGCCTTTTGGCACACGTATATGATAGTGTCGCTAGCATCCATATGATAAGGAGCCCGGGCTGACATGGCTAGTCGTAAACCCAAAGTGGCACAGACTTACAGGGACAGGCATCCATGACCCAGCAACGAACGTGTCGGTCATCAGCAAGTGGGTCCGGGCTATAGCACTGGGCTAGCAGGACTCCGGTAAACCGGGCTGTAGCGGGATAACAGGACTCCGGTACTCAATGCGTGACATTTTCCCCGAAGGGACAGACACAGGAATGAAGAAGGACACATGCCGGCCAGCCTAAGTGTTCCAGAGCAGTAGCAAGCTACCATGGCTCAGTGGTAACACTAGGAGAAATTTCCCGGTAAGAGAGGCTACTAAAGATAAACAACTAGATAGTCAGATCCCACACATACCAAGCATTTCAATCATACACACAATATGCTCGATATGTGCAAATACAACAAGGCATCACAACATGACTCTACGACACAAGTACTTTATTTAAGGCCCAGAGAGCCATACATAGCATACACATAGGTACGGGTCACACGACCCAGCATTCAAGTCATACAGTCATACAAACCAGCAGCGGAAGTAACTTGTCTGAGTACAGAAAACTAGTAAAATAAAAGAGGCTTGGGAAGCCTAGCTATACTACGTGGTCCTTTACAAGCTCAGGATCACCACCTGGGCCTTAGCCTACTCATTGATGTCAACGTCTACGAAGAACCCATCAGAAGGGGTTGCAGCATCTTCTGTAAAAATGTAGATTATAGCAACATGAGTACAAAGGTACTCAGCAAGACTTACATCAGATCCTACATACATGCACATTATCAAGAAGGGTTGGTGGAGTTATTGCAGCAAGCCAGCTTTGACTCTTGGCTAGGCTATCCTACGAGACTCCAACTTGAAATGGTTTTGCGCACACGAGTCCACTACTCACCACTTTAATACACTACCGAGGATCCACCTCCGTCTTCCTACGGAAGAGCCATCCTCGGCACTCACACTTATCTTGAGGCTTTTAGTAGTTTCCATTTACTTGTCTATGAACTGTATAGGCAACCAAGTAGTCCTTTACCGCGGACGCGGCTATTCGAATAGATCATGATAACCCTGCAGGGGTGTACTTCTTCATACACGCTCTCACCACTTACTGTCGTTTACACGACATGTACTCGGCAACCTTCAAGCGGAAGCCCAACGTGGGTGTCGGCCACGACCTACCTAATCACCTAAGTCTCCAATCCAGGTTTATCGCCTATCCAGGTTCCATCCGCAGGGAGTCCGGCCGAGGTTTCTCATACGGCCCCGAACGATGTGTACAGGGGTCCGTGACACCTAACGGGTGCCCGGTATCCCCGGCCACGTACCTACCGCATCACAGCCCACCCCTACGGTCAGCGCTGTCCACGGCCTCCAGTAGGCTACAAACACCAGAAACTACTTGCAACTCCTGGACGGAGAACTAGGGTGAATAAGAAGCCGAGAGGGTCCATTGGTTTTGGGCCCAATGCATGGTAGTAGCTGATTCTTAAATCACACATACAGATCTCAGTGCTTAAGGTCGGCTTCAATGAAACAACCCACCATGTACTCCTACATGGCCTCTCATCGATACCTTTACCAAATCGTGTTCACCACAGCACTCTCATTACCGACATAATCATTTCACTCTAGCCCATCACCCAGATGAACCAGACCTGACACGACTCTAAGCATAGCAGGCATAGCAAGGTAGGAACAACACATATATATGGCTCAATCAACTCCTACACATGCTAGTGGGTTTCATCTAGTTACTGTGGCAATGACAGGTCATGCAGAGGAAGTGGGTTCAACTACCGTAGCACACAGCAGTTTGAAACGCTTGTCTTAATGCAGTAAAAGAGAGCAGGAGCGAGAACATGGGATTGTATCGATATGATCAAATGGTTGGTTGCTTGCCTGATGGTTCGATGCACTGATACGGTTCTTCGTTAGGGTAATCACGGTACTCCTCGGAGGCAGAACCTGCCGCAAAGAACACCGATACACAACCATCACCAAATAATGTGCAACAATATGATGCATGCATGAAACATGGCAATATGAGTGTGTTAGGCTAATGCAACTAAGACCAGAAGGGTTTGAACCAATTTGAATCAAAGATTCAAATTTCAAACTCATACATGGCCCTTTAAAGTGTTTTTCCTTGTTCTGCATTAAACATCAAGTTAACTTGTTTAATCATGCATGAAAATAGTACAGATGGATAGATTGGATTTTTCTGATCATTTTTCATATATAACTTGTCTGATTTGGAGTTACAGATTAAAAGTTATGAATTTTTGAAGTTTAAACTATATTCTGGAATTTCCTATATTAGATTAAATCCAGAAAATCAATTACTGCGTCAGCCTGACGTCAGTGTGACATCAGCAGGTCAACGGGACACGGTCCGGGTCAAACCTGACAGTGGGTCCCGCGTGTCAGTGTGATTAGATTAGTTAAAGTTTAATTAAAACTAAACCTATTTAATTAACAGGGCTGGGCCCCACCTGTCATTGACTCAGGAGAGTCAACCAGGGCCCACCCGTGGTCAAACCCGGGTCGGCTGCACCGGCGTTTAGCCGCCGGCGAGCCCGACGCGGCGGCGGAAGTGGTTTTGGCCGTTCCGGCCATCAAATGGGTCGCGGAGGCCATCGGAGTGGAGCTGAGGACGAGCCGCAGCTCTTGGTGGAGTCCGTTAGGGTCGGGGTGGCCGGAGTTGGCGCCGGCGATGACTTTGGCGGCCATCGGAGTTTGGCCGAAGACGAACTTGACGCTAGAGGGGTCGGTGAGGTGCGGGGAGTAGCTGGTTAGGTGCTACGTGACATGGTGAACATGATGGACACCAGTTTGTGGCCGGAGGGTGACCGGGAGCACGTCGGCGACGAGCTCCACGGCGGTGGGTGCGGTTGAGCTCCGGGAGGTCGCTACACATCTCGGGAACAAGAAAAGAAGGAAGGGGAACATGGCTAAGCTCACGGGGAGTTCGACGAAGCACTTGGTGCGGCCGGGGACGGGCCGGAGCGACGTCGGCGTTGAAGGGGATCTCCGGCGACGGCGGTTCGGTCGAGGTCGATGCGGTGGGCTCGGGCCTTGCAAGCGCTCGGGGCTCGGCTTGCTCGAAGGAGAGGAGGGTAGCGGAGCTCCTGGACACGGCGGCACGACGTGGGGTTGACGGAGGGCGTGGCTACGGCAAGGGGGTGGCGGCGATAGCGTCGGCCATGGCGGGGGAGCGCGAGAGAGAGGGGTTGGGGGAGAATGGAGGTGTCCTGGGGGTTCACGGCGTGGCGTGGAGCTCATCCATCCAGCCCCGAGGCGAGGAGGTGAAGCAGGGCGACGGCCAGCTGCGTGGCGCGCGCTGCGGTCGCCGTCGGGCACCTGCCTGCCTGCCTGGCCGGCAAGCAGCTCGCTGGAGCGGCGCTGGGCTGGGCCGGCAGGTGGGCCGGGTGCTGGCGCCAGGTAAGTTTTTCTATTTCTCGTGTTTTCTGTTTTTTTAATACTTCTGCAACTTTGTTGAATTATTAAAAATACTTAGGCAACTCCTAAAATCACCAAACTACTCCTGGTCCATAGTTGGATTATTTCCAACATGAAACATTTTAGTTTGGAGATATTTGAGCATCTGAATATTTTATATAATTTTAAATGCCCAAATTCAAATATCTATGATTTAATTCAAAGACCCTAAGATGACCTAGGAAAATGTGCATCACTTTTGGCAGAGGTTCTGAACCAAGA
>NC_057800.1:217478177-217491510 GCF_018294505.1 Triticum aestivum
CAAGAGAAAAATGATGGGCATTTTAGAAGGGCATTTCAGGTTCATTGAAAAAGGTTTTTAGTAAACCCTAGTTGGTTTTTGAGGGGGGGGGGGGTTGGGGGTTCTGTCATCCCCATTTCAGGTTTCTGATGAAAGAATAAACATGATGCAACACTCTAATGCATGAACTAGCTAGGGTGTGACATCGTGTCCCCTGCCTCCTGTTACCATCCGCCTTAGACGCACAGTTCGGGACCCCCTACCCAAGATCCGCCGGTTTTGACACCGACAGCTCCTCTTGTGGTAAAGTGGCCTTGTAAGTCCTGGTGAAGATTGGTATTCCTATGTTCAGGTACCTAGTGACTTCCTTCAAGTGTCATCCAAAAGGCACGTCTTCATCCGGTGGTGCAAACTTGTTCCTTGCGTCCGCCATCCTAAATAGTAGAAAATGGAGAGGAGTCAGAAATGAGAAGAGAATAGTGATCTAGGGCTTTAGCTTAGTGGCCGTGTCCTACACTCAACGTGTGCTCTGGTACCATCTTGTAGCGACCCGACCTCAAACGGTCAAGTCTCTGTGCTTCAGTGTCATCCCTGGATCGGTAATGCTGACACACACAGTACTCGAGGATTTATAACAGAGTAGCAATCACACACTTATTACATCGAATATCTCAAGAGAGAACTTATTACAATAAATATGGCTTAAGGCCATCTAATGCGATAACAGCAGAAGGCTTGGAAGATAAAGTGAGTCCATCAACTCCAACGACATAGCCGAGCTGCACGGCAATGACCTAACGAACCTTACTCCTCGTCTGAAAAGTCCGCAACATAACACGTTGCAGCCCGAAAACGGGTCAGCACATGGAATATGCTGGCAAAGTAACACAATAGGGCAAGAACAGAATAATGCTATCACTACATGCATATTTGGCTGGTGGAAAGCTCTATGGTTATAGTTTTTTTGCCAAAAGCCAATTTTTCCCTACAACAAAGGAATAGATTTTAATTTAACTATCATGGTAGTTGAAACATCATTGAGAAGGTTCCTCCAACTCAATCCCAATTAAAGTAATTAACAACCCAACAATATTAAATTATAGAGTGATGAGATACTTAAGATACTCCAAGTACTAGATACTCAAGATTGTCCATAACCGGGGACACGGCTAACCATGATTACTTTATACAGTCTGCAGAGATTTGCGCACTTTTCCCCACATGACTCGATCTCCTCCGTTGGATTTCTCGCACTATATGATGTTTGAGAAACTGATGACCGAGACACAGTCTTTCAGAAACATTACTCTTTACTCTGGGCAGGCCATACCAAACCTACAACCCACTACCTGCTGATCTACCCCGAGACCGTTGCGCCAGCTGTCTTCCAGTTATTCGTTGTTGTTGCCTTGTCATTCGCTTGCGTGTCGCATCTTGCCATGTCATCATCCGCATTGCATCATCATGTTTCCAAAACCTGCATCCGTCCGTGTTTCCCCCAGTTCTGTCTGTTGTCCGTTCTGAGCCCAGACACACTTGCACGCGCCCGCGACATCCGAAATATTATTTTTATAAGTGGCCGGAAAATGTTCTCGGAATGGGTTGAAATTTGGCATGCGGTATTATTATAGTGTAGGTAGGCCACCTGCCATGTTTCATCACGTTCGGAGTCCGTTTGACGCCCCAACGGATAACTATAGTGGCAATAGTAGCTGGTGTGTCGTCGGACGTTTTCGGTCTCCGAAAACTGCTGCCGGGCCCTCTCTCTCCCTCTTCTCTCCTCTCAGCCTTGCCACAACCCACCTAGTCCATCCACCTACCCCTCTTCGCGTCCGGAGCCGTCCGATGCGATTGCACGGTCCGAAAACCCCTCTTTGCTCAGTGCACAAACCCCCTCTCGTGCGCGTCCGAAACTTCCCCGTACCCGACTCGGGCAGTCGTCACCGTTGGATCCGGATCATCCCCAAACATCTACAAAACGTCACCGTTTTCTTATTTGGCCTCCCTAGCCTATTTTTTTGACCGTCCAATTTTGATCGGAGGAACGAGATAGCCCCTATTCTACCCACAGCTATAAATATGAGTTTAACCCTAATTTTGAGGAGAGCTGTCCCATCCTCCGAATCCCTCCGCCGCCACTCTCTCTGGTTCCCCTCGGGATCACCAGCGAACCAACCAGAGCCTCCACCTTCTCCTCGATCTCCCCTGCCACCAGCGACCGGAGCCTCCCGGCGCAGTCTTCTCCTCGTTGCCTCGCTCAAGCCCTCGGGTGCCTCCTCTGCCCGACGCCAACCGTCCCCGCCATGGATTGGAGCCTGCCTCTGCTTCTAATCTCCACCTCCCGAGCAGGAGCTCCTGCCTCGAGCTCACCTCCACCTCGTCACGCCGGACTCCTCCCATAGCAGCACTGCGCCGCAGGCTCTTTCTCCTCGTGCCCGCATCCCACCGACTCATCTGCATCGAGCAACAGTGCGCGAGCGCTCCTCCTCCTCGAGACCCACAGCTTCGGTGAACCTCGCCGCCGGTGACCACCTCCCGCAGGCCCGTACCGCCTCCTTCCTCCCTACCTCGTCTGGTGCTCAAGCACGACCGTGCCCTCTCTTCCTTCCCTTCTATCTTTCTTCTCTGTCTCACCTCTCTCCGCCTGTCTCTCTTCGTCAGGGACATGAATCGATGACCTCCGCCATGATCGAAGCTCGGCCTCGAAGTCCTGTCGCCGCCGTCTTCGGCAGCTGCTGCTCCGCCGCACTTGCCCATTCCGGCTGGATCCCGGCAGCTAGGCCCCGTCCCCGGTCACCGGTGCCCTCGCCGGAGAACCCTGCTTCAGCCCGCTTCCCCCTGCATCGTCTGAAGCCGCCTGCGTTCCCCTCTGTCTGCTTTCTGTCGAACAGAGGAACCGCTGCCTCGAGCGTCCCTGCGTTGACCTTCCAGATCCAGCTGGCCCAGCACTGCCGCATCCGTCCCGCCAGCCCATGAGCCGCGCGCCCCTGCCAGGCCTCTCCATCAACTAGGCCAGGCCCACGGGGTGAGGCCACACCCGAGCGCCCCTTCTTTCTGTTTTTTTGTTGTTGTTGTTTTCTTTCTGTTGGGCCCAATCTCAGATGCGGCCCGATTCATTTTTTTCGTGTAATGAATTTAGTTATTATTCTAGAGAGACCTGTTTTACAGAAAACCCATCATAGTTCATGCATATAATAACTTAATAACTAAGCATCACATGTAAAACTTTATATATGAAAAATGCTTAAAATTGTGTCTAGTTTCATAATATGTCACTTTGACCCATGTTTAAAATGTTTAAATTGCTGTTTGTGTAGATTTACTCTTATGCCATGCTAGAGTGCTTTAATTCATAACTAATTAACCATAGCTCAGTTTTAATTAATCTTTATATGTAAATGGGGTAGAATTTTGCCTAGTTTATCATGGTGTACTTACTTTGCATGTTTAACAACTCTAAAATTGTGTTAATGGCAGATCAGTACCAACCCTAAAATACGCACATGAGGAGTTTCCGGACTTGTTGTTTTGTTGTTCCGGCCTCATTTAAACTTGCCTAGATAGATAGTTTCATTATGCTTCACCTCTTGCCATGCTAACAACATTTAATATTGTTGAGTACATAAACGAGATCAAACTAAATAAGTCATGTGGTGTTTCGTCAATATGCATTGAGCTCCACTTAATTTGTAGGATTGTTTGTGCACTTTGCCATGCCATGCCTCATTAAACCGGACATGCATCATACTTGATTGTGCATCATGCCATTATTATGTGATGGTTGTTTACCATGTTGTTTGCTTCTTTCCGGTGTTGCTTCTTTGGGTTGGTTCCGATAACATTGCGTTTGTGAGGATTCGTTCGACTACGTCCGTTTGTCTTCTTCATGGACTCATTCTTCTTCCTTGCGGGATCTCAGGCAAGATGACCATACCCTCGGAATCACGTCTATCTTTGCTTGCTAGTTGCTTGCTCTATTGCTATGCCTATGCCGCGATACCTACCACATGCTTTATCATGCCTCCCATGTTGCCATGTCAAGCCTCTAACCCACCTTTTCCTATCAAACCATTGTTTGGCTATGTTACCGCTTTGCTCAGCCCCTCTTATAGCGTTGTTAGTTGCAGGTGAAGATGGAGTTTGTTCCATGTTGGAACATGGATATGTTGGGATATCACAATATCTCTTGTTTATATTAATGCATCTATATACTTGGTAAAGGGTGGAAGGCTCAGCCTTATGCCTGGTGTTTTATTCCACTCTTGCCGCCCTAGTTTCCGTCATACCGGTGTTATGTTCCTTGATTTTGCGTTCCTTACACGGTTGGGTGTTATGGGGACCCCTTGACATCTCACTTTGAATAAAACTCCTCCGGCAAGGCCCAACCTTGGATTTACCATTTGCCTCACCACCACCTACTTTTCCCTTGGGAGTCTCTCTCTCGAGGGTCATCTTTTTTTAGCCCCCCGGGCCAGTGCTTGTCTAACTGTTGGTCCGAACCGGGCAGCCTGCGGGGCCACCTCGGGGAAACTCGAGGGCTGGTTTTACTCGTAGCTTGACCCATACGGTGTTGCCCTGAGAACGAGATATGTGTTGCTCCTATCAGGATGTCGGCGCATCGGGCGGCTTTACTGGTCTTGTTTTACCATTGTCTAAATGTCTTGTAACCGGGATTCCGAGACTAATCGGGTCTTCCTGGGAGAAGGAATATCCTTCGTTGACCGTGAGAGCTTGTGATGGGCTAAGTTGGGACACCCCTGCAGGGTTTTTGAACTTTCGAAAGTCGTGCCGGCGGTTATGGGCAGATGGGAATTTGTTAATGTCCGGTTGTAGAGAACTTGAAACTTAACTTAATTAAAATGCATCAACCGCGTGTGTAGCCGTGATGGTCTCTTCTCGGCGGGGTCTGGGAAGTGAACACGGTTCTTGTGTTATGCTTGAACGTAAGTAGTTTCAGGATCACTTCTTGATCATTTCTAGTTCGTGACCGTGCTTTACTTCTTTTCTCGCTCTCTTTTGCGTAAGTTAGCCACCATATATGCTAGTGCTTGCTGCAGATCCACCTCACATACCTTTTACCTACCCATAAGCTTAAATAGTCTTGATCGCGAGGATGTGAGATTGCTGAGTCCCCGTGACTCACATTTTACTTCCAAAACCAGCTTGCAGGTGCCGTTGATACCGTGCAGGTGACGCAACTGAGCTCAAGGAGGAGCTCGATGAAGATCGTGTTCGTTATGTTGTTCCGTTTCTAGTTGATCAGTAGTGGAGCCTAGTCGGGTCGATCGGGGATCTTTCGCATTAGGGGTAGTCCTCTTTTATTTTGGTTTCATAGTCCGACCTTGTTTGTATCTGGATGATGTAATGCTTTATTCATGTATTGTGTGAAGTGGCGGTTGTAAGCCAACTCTGTACCTCTTTCTTATTCAGTACATGGGATGTGTAAAGATTACCCCTCTTGCGACATGCCTACAATGCGGTTATGCCTCTAAGTCATGCTCCGACACGTGGGAGATATAGCCGCATTGTGGGTGTTACAAGTTGGTATCAGAGCCTTCCCCAACTTAGGAGCCCCCTGCTTGATTGAATCGCTGGCGTTGTTGAGTCTAGAAAAATGTTTTGAATCTTTTAGGATTATATATATATACCAGAGAGTAGGATTCTTTTTACTCCTCAGTCCCTTTGTCGCTCTGGTGAGGCATCCTGACGTAGAGTTTTGACTCTTATCTTCTCAAATTTCACTAATTTTTTTTAGGATCACGTGGGTATCTTGGAATCGTTCCGATGGTTTTGTGATGAGAACATTGTTCTTGGTGCCTCCTGATATTTAGGGGTTGTGGCAGTGTCCCTGGGAGTTGAGCTCCGAGGTGTTGTCATCACAATTTTATCGTTGCAGTTCTGGAATACCCGAGTTTCGCCGACATCGATAATCTCTTTTATGCAGTTGTTGGTGAGATAACCTCGACGCCACCCAATACTGGGGCGGGAGTTCGGGAGTATTGCCATAACTCGTATAACAGATGCTTTTCGAAGGTTGAGGCAAATGATTTCCGAAGATTTCTTGGTTATGTGTTGAAGGATGGATATAGCTGGATGTAGGATTTGTTAGTTTTGGGTGAGATATTATGCTTCCCCTGTACCCCCAACACCTGATTGCATAACCGGAAAATTTTTGGGAGTTTATATGTGGGAATCCAAGTAGCTCTTAGGATATCTTTCCGACAGATGCATGATACGAGATTGGGGTTCGTTGTCTAGTGGTCCGCCTATCCACGGTTGGTTTTACAGTGGTCTCGTTGTGTCTTAAAGAGTCCTTGGCTATGCTGAGTCAGGGACACTTCGTATGTCATGTGCACTGCCTTGTACATGATGGTGCTATACGATCGAGCCCGTGTGGGCCCCACCACGAAAACTTCGGACAAAATCTCTATCATATGTTTGTTCCGGCTTATTCTGCAAGCCAACCCTTTGTTTTGTTTCAGTTCTGGTGTTCGAGTTGCTTCGAAGTCAAATGTTGATTCCATACCTTTTCTAACCGGTGTTTTCATGTTCCTATGTGAATACTAATCCTTCTCGATCATCGAGTTTGTCATTTCTATTTCTTTTCAACCGGTGGGTTTTCCATTCGAGTTGATCCATTCATTTCAACATCCGCAAGATAAATTCTAAGTTTCTCAACGGTGTTCGTTTCATCCGTCCCAAATTGTCTTTGTTTTCCCGCCCACCCACCCTTTTCCTTCAAGGGCTCAGATTTCTGAATCAAGTATTCATTTTATTCATGTGAATTTTTTTCTCCATTCCTTTCTTTCAATGTTCGTATCCGGTGATTCTCATGAAGATTCTAACAGAGCTTCTAGTTCATCATTCTTCGTTTTTTTCTTCTCCGGTGGACTCAATTAAAGCTTTTGGTGTTGATCATATCCCTTTTCCTTGTTTCAAATGCTTTCTCATGCCGGTGCACCTCTTAATCATCCACTCCTCGCTATTCATTTATTCCGGAGTGCTGAAGATATCTCGTCTTGTCATTCAAGATCCGTTCAACCTATTTCGAGGTTGTTATCCCATCCAAGCTGTTTAATTCAACCGGTGCTATCTCCTTTTCAAGTAATCGTTCAACGATGTTTCTTTTGAGTGTACCCTAACCCACATGTATTTTCCCAGGATCTTACCTGACTCTTCTAATCTTCCCGAAGTTACCCTCAAATTATTTTTTCCACGTTTGACGTAAGAATGAATTATCATCAGTCATTTGTATTTCTCCAAGATCGGTTAAATTCTTCTCATTGTTGGCTCAAACTCTTCGATTTTCATTCTCCCGGAGTATCTCAATAATTCATGGTGGTGTTCTCATCATCATTCTCAACATTTGTAGACCGAAGAAGAGTTTCCCTCTAAATCTTGCTCCTTTCTCTTCAAGACTCGTGGTTCTAGCTTCATGCCATCCTTTCATAATTGTTTGAGATTGTGAGAATTCTTTTCATCCATCCGGAGCATTTCAGGAGTCTTTTCAGTTTGATTATCCGGAGGCCATCATTTCAGAAGATTTATCCATTCCAGCTTTCAGCTCTCATTCTCTAAATCTTACCGGTGCATCATTGAAGTATTCTCTAATCAGCTCAGGATCTCTTCGTTCACTTGTATCTATATTCTCTCAAGCATCTTCCTTCGTTTTCCAATTCTACCCGGTGATTTGTGCCTTTGCTACTCTCATTTTCAATTCTTACGGAGGTTCGTTCAAGAGTTCTCTTCCTATGCTCTCATATCAATTCATTCGTTGTTTCAATCCTACCGGTGGATCATCGAAGGCCTCTTCAAGTTCACGCAATATCTATCTTAATCCTTTTTTATGAGAATAAGTAGTATGCCAAATCCATTGCTTGTCATCAATTAAATTGGGGAAGGATAATCATAATGTAATTCTTATTCTTGTTTCATCCAAGCGTTTAAATCCTTATTCCGGAGGTTCATCAAAATTCTCGATTTCAATTGTTTCATCTTTTCTTATCCGGAGTTCCAAGCTTTCCGTTTATCTCGTCGTGAAGATCCATCTAAATCTTCGCAAGGCTTCACCTCGTGTTTTCAACTTCTCTTTCTTTCTATCATCCTTTTATTACCGAAGTTCTTCAGGGAGGCTACATGATGGTTCATCAAAGATTCTTGTCAATCGTCAATTGTTCTTCAAGTTTTCTCTCGGAGTTAAGATCTGCCAAGCTATACTCAAAAATTAAACATGGTTCCCACACATGTTTTGTTTGAGGAGTTCAAGCCTTCTTTATCTTGCATTCCGAAGTGCAATTCTTTCTACCGTATCATTTGAGGTGGTGCTATGTCATTCTTCATAATTTGAGTTCATGTTTCATGATTCACATGTTGTCAAGAATGAGATATCTTAAATCCATCAATCTCTTCATTGGAGTTATCTTGGGTTATATTTCACCTAAAACCTTCCCTAAGGAATGTTGCTATTTATGGTGTTTATCGATGATCCAAGTTTCCTCCTATTCTCATGATGAAAAATGTTTTCATCTCTCCGTCACTCTCAAGCAAGCAATTGTTTTCGTTTGTGGCAGGTTTTCACCTCAAGTTCTTGAGATGTTTTCCATAAGCCCTCAACAAGCCTGTTCTTTTCGTTGTTGATTTCCCAACAACTTTGTTCAATCGTTCTTTTTAAGGATGCTCTCTCAAATTCATTTGAGGTAGAACATGTTGTTTTTCTTCTCCGTTCTTTTCTTTGCATTCTTTCATTTCTTCCGGAGGCATTGTGATGATGCTCTCTTCACTCATCATCTCGTATTGTGAAGATCTTGTTCTTTTCTTTGCTTATCCGTTCAACCGGAGTGTCGTGTTTTCTTTCGAGCTCTCTCATCTTATCAAATTTTGCCTTCCTTATCAATCGGAGTGCTGTCTGAAATCTTTCTTACCCCTTGTGCCATTCTTTCAATAGTTCTGAAGATAGTGTGTTGTTTATTTCTTCAAGCATACTCTCATCTTGTCAAGTTCTTATTCAATTCCTTTTCTTTTCAGTCGGAATGCTGCCCAAATTATATCATTCTTTTTCCTTCTCTATCTTGTTTTAACCGGAGTGTCATTTCTATCATTCCTCTTCTAATCGGAGTGTCACCCAAGTGCTTTCGTTTGGCAAAGTTTATATTCTTTACCTTCCATGTCCAACCGGAGTATTGTCGTAATTGATCCTTATCGTTCCTTGTACATCTCATTTCAATCGGAGTACTTGCATGTACTTCTTATCTATTGTAACCTTTTTCTGATGTCTTTCAACCTACAAGGGTCTAGTAAGGTTCCTTGTTCCTCTTCTCTAACGGAGTGTTTCAACTTTGCTCATCTTCATTGTATTCTGTCTTTCTATTTGTTCAACCTCGCAAGGTTCTTGGTTTCACGCGTTTGTCAAAGAAGCAATTCGTTTTACCTCTTCTCTTCCTCTTCCGTTTTCCCTCCGGTGCCATTCTAGATCTCGGGACGATATCCTCTTGTAGTGGTGGAGTGTTGTAATGCCCCGAGACCGTTGCGCCAGCTGTCTTCCAGTTATTCGCTGTCGTTGCCTTGTCATTCGCTTGCGTGTCGCATCTTGCCATGTCATCATCCGCATTGCATCATCATGTTTTCAAAACCTACATCCGTTTGTGTTTCCCCCAGTTTCGTCTGTTGTCCGTTCTGAGCCCAGACACACTTGCACACGCCCGCGGCACGTCCGAAATATTATTTTTATAAGTGACCAGAAAATGTTCTCAGAATGAGTTGAAAGTTGGTACGCGGTCTTATTATAGTGTAGGTAGGCCTCCTGCCAAGTTTTATCGCGTTCGGAGTCTGTTTGACGCCCTAACGGATAACTATAGCGGCAATAGTAGCCGGTCTGTCGTTGGACGTTTTCGGTCTCCGAAAACTGCTGTCGGGCCCTCTCTCTCTCTCTTCTCTCCTCTCAGCCTCGCCACAGCCCACCTAGTCCATCCACCTATCCCTCTTCGCATCCGGAGCTGTCAGATGTGATCACACGGTCTGAAAACCCCTCTTTGCTCAGTGCACAAACCCCCTCTCGTGCACGTCCGAAACTTCCCCGGACCCGGCTCGGGCAGTCGTCACCGTTGGATCCGGATCATCCCCAAACATCTACAGAACGTCACCGTTTTCTTATTTGGCCTCCCTAGCCTATTTTTCCTGACCGTCCGATTTTGATCGAAGGGACAAGATAGCCCCTATTCTACCCACAGCTATAAATATGAGTTTAACCCTAATTTTGAGGAGAGTTGTCCCATCCTCCGAATCCCTCCGCCGCCACTCTCTCTGGTTCCCCTCGGGATAACCAGCGAACCAACCAGAGCCTCCACCTTCTCCTCGATCTCCCCTGCCACCAGCGACTGGAGCCTCCCGACGCAGTCTTCTGCTCGTTGCCTCGCTCAAGCCCTCGGGTGCCTCCTCTGCCCGACGCCAACCGTCCCCGCCATGGATTGGAGCCTGCCTCTGCTTCTAATCTCCGCCTCCCGAGAAGGAGCTCCTGCCTCGACCTCACCTCCACCTCATCACACCGGACTCCTCCCGCAGCAGCACCGCTCCGCAAGCTCTTTCTCCTCGTACCCGCATCCCACCGACTCGTCTGCATCGAGTAACAGTGCTTGAGCACTCCTCCTCCTTGAGACCCGCAGCTTCGGTGAACCTCGCCACCGGCGACCACCTCCCGCAAGCCCGTACCGCCTCCTTCCTCCCTACCTCATCCGGTGCTCAAGCACGACCGCGCCCTCTCTTCCTTCCCCTCTCTCTTTCTTCTCTGTCTCACCTCTCTCTGTCTGTCTCTCTTCGTCAGGGACATGAATCGATGACCTCCGCCATGATCGAAGCTCGGCCTCGAAGTCCCGTCGCCGCCGTCTTCGGCAGGTGCTGCTCCGCCGCACTTGCCCATTCCGGCCGGATCCCGGCAGCTAGGCCCCATCGTGCCCTCGCTGGAGAACCCTGCTTCAGCCCGCTTCCCCCCTGCATCGTCTGAAGCCGTCTGCGTTCCCCTCTGTCTGCTTTCTGTCGAACAAAGGAACCGCTGCCTCGAGCGTCCCTGTGTTAACCTTCCAGATCCAGCCGGCCCAGCGCTACCGCATCTGCCCCGCCAGCCCACGAGCCGCGCGCCCCTGCCATGCCTCTCCATCAACTGGGCCAGGCCCACGGGGTGAGGCCACACCCGAGCGCCCCTTCTTTCTTTCTGTTGTTGTTGTTGTTGTTGTTGTTATTGTTGTTGTTGTTGTTGTTGTTGTTGTTGTTGTTGTTGTTGTTGTTGTTGTTGTTGTTGTTGTTGTTGTTGTTGTTGCTGTTGTTGTTGTTGTCACAGGGTAATGCATTATTCATGTATTGTGTGAAGTGGCGATTGTTAGCCAACTCTGTACGTCTTTCTTGTTCAGTACATGGGATGTGTAAAGATTACCCCTCTTACGACATGCCTACAATGCGGTTATGCCTCTAAGTCGTGCTCTGACATGTGGGAGATATAGCCGCATCGTGGGTGGTACATTCACGTTACTTACTCAACTATGCTAGAGCCCATAATAGCTTGTGGCTGCACACGGAAGTTTCTAGCATGAATCATCTCAGTTCCCTTTCAGCCTGGGTGGCGGTCCATAGGAAGATCACACGGAACCCCGGGATTTCCAAAAAATACAGGCAACACTGGGTTCTCCAGGTGCCTCAATCCACCCAGATGTGTATTAAAGTTGCCACCTTAAGTTGAACCATTAATTAACAATCTCACATCTGTCATGGAATTCACTCACCCAAACCACATCTACGAGCATAGCATAGCAATATAAGAATTACGTAGAAGTAACTCCCAAAGGTTTAAATGTAACAGGGCAATAGGTTCTACCTCATCAACTACATCCCAACCCACAAGTTAATGACATCCTAATCATGCAATGTTTGAGGATTGAAACTAATGCATAAAAACTGGGTATGGAATGAGTATGATCAATGTGTTACTTGCCTTGCCACTACTAGGAAAAGGCCTACTAATGGCGCACCGGTTTTGCCTACTAATGGCGCACTACCGGTGCGCCATTAGCATCACGCCACTAGAATTTTTTCTAATGGCGCACCTGTGGTGCGCCATTAGAATCTGGTATTCTAATGGCGCACCGCTGGTGCGCCATTAGTATGGCCCACCGTGCGCCATTAGTATAGGCCACTAGTGCACCATTAGTATAGGCCACTGGTGCGCCATTATTATTTTTGAATTTTGATGGCTGGAAAATAGCAGTGGCGCGCCGTCTAACCCCCACCGTGCGCCATTGCTATTTTTTTGAATTTTGAATTTGGATCTGGATCGTGATTTTTTTGCCCATTTTTTGCTTGTTTTTTGGCACGATATTATTTCAAATTTTGTTCCGTTTTTGGATCTTTTATGTTATTTTGCCGTGTTCTTTTTCCCGGAGAGGAGTTCGCCGGAGAGGAGGAGGAGGAGGAGGTCACCGGAGAGGCGCTCGCCTACATCGCCGGAGAGGAGGAGGAGGTCGCCGGAGAGGAGTTCACCGGAGCATCAGAGAGGAGAGGAGGAAGGAGAAACCATGTGGGGATGGGAGGAGAGGAGGGAGGAGGAGCTCACCGGAGAGGAGGGAGGAGGAGGTCGCCGGAGAGGAGGAGGAGGTCGCCGGAGAGGAGGAGGAGGAGGTCGCCAGAGAGGAGGAGGGTAGTATGGTGGAGGAGAGAAGGGAAGATGGAGTGGAGGAGAGGAGGAGATGGAGTGGAGGAGAGGTGGAGTGGAGGAGAAAGAATGAAGAGGTAAGGAGGAGAGGACCACACCCAGCCATATATACGGCATAGTAATGGCGCACCGCGGGCAGGTGCACCATTACTATTTTTTTATTTTTTTATTGATTTTGAATTTTGAAGGAGGGAAGATACTAATGGCGCACCATGGGCAGGTGCGCCATTACTAACTTTGTTTTTATTTTTTTGATTGATTTTGAATTTTGAAGGCGGGAAGATACTAATGGCGCACCATGGGAAGGTGCGCCATTCGTAAGTTTGAATTTTGAATTTTTTTGCCTCCCCAGATCTTAAAAGCCCCGTAACTTTTTTTGTTAGGTTTTTGAGGATTTTGAAAATGTTTAACGGGGTTCCCCCAATTAAATTCGGATGTAACTTTTCAAGTAGATGATTTTTCATATAAAAAACTTTTTCATCCGAGTTCGTATGCAAAAGTCATGCCCACTTTTACAAATTCTCGAGAGATTTTGCAAAAAAGTCAAAAATTCATGTTTGTAAATTTTGCTAACAACTAGACCACATATCACATGGAAAACTTATTTTCTTTTATTTTTTGACATTTCCATCATTTTTATTTTTTAAAACTGAAAAGGCG